>NC_081778.1:822059-889559 GCF_963082965.1 Carassius carassius | reverse complement strand
CTATCTATCTGTCTGTCTCTCTGTCTGCCTGTCTGTCTGTCAGTCTCTCTATCTGTCTGTCTTTCTGTTGTTCTGTCTATTTGTCTATCTGTCTGTCCATCGCTCTGTCTGTCTGTCTATCTATCTGTCTATCATTCTCTCTGTCTATCGTTCTGTCAATTTGTATGCATTCGGTCTGGCTGTTTGTAATTTTGTCTGTCATTTTATTTATCTGTCTGTCGTTTTGATGTTTGTTTTGTCTGCCCATTCATTCTGTCTGTTACTTGTTCATTCTGTCTGTCGTTCTCTCTGTTTTTAGTTCTGTCTGTTGCTCATTAATTCTGCCATTTTGCTTGTTCTGTCTTTTGTTCATTTTGTCTGTTATTCTGTTCATCTCTCCATCTGTTGTTAGGTTAAGATTAATCACCTTCTTTGACAAGCTTCTTTCTCTGATCTCTGACAAGCTGCACGAAACCACAATCATATTTTGCGCAAAACAAATGCAGCTTGTCAGAGATTGTGTTTGTCGTTTTATCTCTATCTGTCTATCTTGTTTGGGTAATGTATCATGTATACAGCTCGACTATCTAGCATTGTATCTGTTGTGTGATGAGCGGTGCATGTGTGGTTTCTGCTCGACTGATAAGCAGCTCTGCAGGTGAAGATGAGCCCATGTGTGTTCCTGTAGGCCTCTAGAAATAAACCTATAGTTACAGTTTTCCAAGAAAAGTCTGAAACTGCATGTCAGAATGTTTCGGTGTTGCATTTTTTTCCCTAATTAAATGCATAGTTTTTCATGATCCGTATCTGTATTCTTTGATGATAATTTTTATTTTTATTTATTTTTTTACAAAATGCGATTTAAGACCAATTATAAGTGAAAAGGTTTCCTTCTGTTATTGCTTGGACAAAATGATGTACATTTGTTCATAAATTGAAATATGTAGAATAACAACTAAATTTAAATTTTAAAACAAACCCCAAGTCAAATAAAAAATAAAAATAACAGAAATCTCTTCATATAAACTAAGACTTAGCCTGTGTGCTTTCCATTTAAAATTAAAGCCAACCACTGGGTTTTAATCGTGATCCAAACATGAAGAATGATCAGTTTTAGATGGTATAATTTCAAAATATGAACCAAAAACAAAATGGTAGCTTTGTGAAACTACTACATTAAACATCTCTGAATGAGACGCAGATTCACTCTCTGACAGCAGGTGGCACTCATGAAGCAGCAGCAGTGCAGCGTTTCCTTGGTTACCAATTATAAACACTATATCAATATGCATTATACAGAGATGAGATGAAAAGAAAATACCATCTCAACTTTTCTAAAGACAGTCAGTTCCTCTCAGAGAAACTCCCACAACTATATGGTGATTTGTTTAACTTCTAAACCGATTTGAATTGTCACATCTAATCTACTCTGATCTAATATATCTCTTTAGATAAACATTCCTGACCTCAAATAATTCACACAGAGTTGATTTCAAACTCACTAAAGTATGGTAAAACGGTTGGATCTCAGAAATGATACCAGCTGTAATGGTGCTCATGTTTGCAGTTATAGTTATTTGTGCATATGTTATTATTGCATAAGTGTCTGCTGATTCTCTTGCTGATGTGTGCGATCCCTCGGTCTGTCTGCATCAGCACATGTAAAGGTGTGTGATCAGCCGTCTTTTCAAGGACTGCCAACCACATGCCATGGTCTGAATTGACCTCTCCGGGCTTCTTTAGCATCACAATGTTGAAAACTTTGCTTCTGAAAGCTTTTAGTCTTCAGCTCTCTAATTAACAGACAGATCCTGAAGCCTCAGTAATGAGCCATTGAAGACAACAGTTCCTTGTTGAGCTGTGAATAATCCTTCCTCATTGCAATGACTGGCTGTCAGTTTCATGCTCGGTCAGTAAGTTAGCACTGTATTTTTAACATGACATTAATATCAAAAGAACTTCTGTGGCAGGAGCTCTTTTATTCTCATCAAGCGCAGTTTATTCTGCTTGTGCAGTTTCACGGGAATAAACTCGCATTCACTGGTTTCATAGTCTGTTTTTGCAAGGGCTGCTTTAAAACTTTATTTTATTCACTTTTAATCCTTTTTTAATTACTGTGAGAATGTCCGTGGAGATAATTGTCTATAAATGATGGAAAGCGTTCTGAATGATCAGACACGAGACTAGTTATGACTCAAGTATCTGAAGTCTTGTTCATCGTGTTTGTGTTGGACAGATCCGGGTTTCCCACACATTGATTTATTTGTGGCCGGCCACCACAATATCAAAACTGACCACCACAAATAGACTTTCCTAAAGGCTTTGAGTTCATTGAATGAATGTGAACACTGCACATTTCACAATCAAAAACCGGTGCGGGTGTTTATATATCACTGTATTTTAGAACGAAACCGACTGTATTTAGAAAATGTTGATTTATTTTAATTTCATTTAATTTCATTTTTAATTTTTTTCATGATTCCCAATTATTTATATTCGCAATTTATAATAGTTGTACAGTCTTTACATTTTTATTTCAATGTAGAAATTATCTTTTCATTTCATTTTATATTTGGACAGATTTGTTACGTGACAGCATTAATGAAAGTTTCTTATTCTCCTGCGCTCCATCAAGCCACTCTTATAATAGCAGTCATCACTCAAAATAATGCACGACTCTATTATCTGTATAGCATGTGTGTAAGACTCTAATACAATTATGAAGTAATAATTTTATGATAAATAAATATTTCAGTGAGTAAAACTGGCTGTGTCTATAGTAGGCTGTTATGGACTACACAGCATTTTTATATTATTTTTAAATAATTTTTTAAATGATTATTATTTTAAATTATTGTCCCTGGCTCAGTACGATACTCTTGTAATAAAGTAGCGGTGGTAGCAGACATATTTTGAGTATCAGTTCTGGTTGAAAAGAAGCGATCTAATCCTGTTTACATGAAATAAGCTGCTCCCGAGCAGGTTTAAGCTTACGGACCTGTTGCTATGACAGCAGCTCCGGGATGAGCTTCGAAGAACCAAATGATCCAAAATCACGCCAAATCGTCAACAATCAAATCCAGCTAACTGAGTTAGCGACGTACGAAGAACGGGCCCCTGGTTGGAGTCTTGCACGTTACAGTGGGTTTGTGAGTCTCAAGGTTGTATCTTGCAGCTGTGTGAGGATGAAGTTTGTCATGTAGATCCACACTGACTTTTTCCTGTGCTTGTGGATGTATGTTAATGATCATCTTTAGCTTCCTTGTCATGCCTAACGCTCAGTCCTTCAGTCAGTGAGATGATGACCAGTGTGTTCCAGTCTTAAAATGAGGCTAGCAACAGGTTGCCTGTTGTCTTTTTGTTAAGTCAGATGTTTCTAGCTGCATCTCTGAGAGAATGCTCTCGCTCCGAGAGAAACTCTTCCTGCTCTCAGCTTGTGAACTGAACCCGAGGTCACAGAGACTCCAGATGAACTCCAGATCTGCTGGAAAACGACAGGACGGCCGGAAGCAGAGTGAAGGAAGACACTCTGTAAATGCTAACTTTGTGATCTTCTTTCTTGGCTGCATTACATCACAACTATTGCGAAAGGTTTTGAAATTTCTGTGGTTTGCTCACTGTACACGAGGCATGAAATATTGGATGAAAATATTAAATATATGCATTTAGCAGACACTTTTATCCAAAGCGACTTACAGTGCATTCAAGCTAATATATATATATATATATATATTAGCTTGAATGCACTGTAAGTCGCTTTGGATAAAAATGCCTCGTGTACAGTGAGCAAACCACTGAAACTCCTCATAACTTGAATATGAGGAGTGTCTTGCTCTCCTTCTGTAACTCTAGTCAGCAATCACAGCAGTTTAGACCTCGGTGAAACTGTTTGTGTCCTTCACCTGAACATGAAACTCCATTAGTGCATTAAACATTGCATTATGTCAAAGTTTCCCAGACTGGGGTTTGTGAAGGAGCTGCAGGGGTTTGTAAATTAAATGAAAAGTGAATAATTAAATTTAAAAAGAAAAATAATAATAAAAAAAAAAAAGTTAAATGAACATCAATCAAAATAAAACACTTACTAAAAAGACATTTTTGATTTGTTTACCTGCATGTCATGTGACCATTAACCAATTAATCAGAGAACCTTGAACATGTAAATGTGTTTCTTAATAACTTATTACCTTATAATATCAGGGATACTTCAGGTGAATATATTAGGTGAGAGAGGTCAGATGGCACAACATGTTTTGGAACTCCTGCAATACATGTAAATAAATACCATGAATTTTAATGTTTAAAAGAAGAAAAGCCTTTCAAAAACATAGTAATTCATGGCCAATGTTAATCAGTGCTCAAATGCTGCGTGGCGTCTCAGTTTCTCAGTTACTCAGTTATCTGAGTAACGACTGATCTCCTGTGGATGTCCACAAAACCGGAAGACTTCCTGAATGTATATAAGCGATAGGCTATTTTAGAAAGGAAACTTTATAAGATGGAAAAGAGGAATTAGGCAGAATCAATCAATTATGAGTCATTTATTGCTATTGTGTGAATAATATGTAATCAGTAGAAGTGGGAATCACCAGAGGCCTCACGATACGATATTATCACGATACTTGTGTCACCATACAGTATTACTGCGATTTTAAACTGATTGCGATAATTACAGTGCAACTTCAACTTGTACAAAACAAGTTTTTCAGACTTTTTAAGCAGTTGGGGCATTTGAAAGTAAATTACTGTTAAATTTGAATTAAATTAAATAAAACATGTAGCCTTACATCTAGGCATGCACCGAAATGAAAATTCTGGGCCAAAACGGAAACCAAAAATTCTGGATGCACTTTACTGAAAACCGAAAATGCTTTGTAATGATTACTTATTTTTTTATTAAATAATATAAAGTTATTTTGTAAGACTTTTTAAATTTAACTCTATTTTAATGATACAGAATTAATATATGTTTTAGAAAGTAGGGCTGGTTTATTTGTGGTGTTTCAAGGGTAAGGACTGCATTTTCTGCAGTTTAGCGCCATCTGCTGTCAGAGAGTGGATGTGCTTTCATTTCATCGCGTCTCTCACGTGTTTCTCCATGTGCTTCTCTTACGTGCTTGTTTACATCCGAGCGCACAGAGTCTTTCAAGCAGCATATAGCGGTGTTGTGCATTTTCACCAGTTGATGGGTCCTATGACATGAAAATTTCCCTTTCTTTGGTTTTTTAACATTATGAGTTCCCCTAGCCTGTATATGGTCCCCAAGTTTCTAGAAATTCTAATCGGTGTAAATCGAGATTTTGCTATCTTTTCCTTTGAGAAAATGGAAGCTCAACCGGGCCGATCTTGAATCTCCTCCTTGTGATGTTATAAGGAGAAATGTTACCTCCCCTTTCTCTGCTTTGCCCGCCCAAATATTTACATATAATTCAGTCGCAATGTCAGCACAGGCGTTACAAACAGACCAGTGTAGCTAATTATTCAAGTTTACACAGACTTTCTTTCTAAATCGTTTAATATTTTTTATGCGTCAGTGAATCAAGCCAGTGACTAAACGGTCAACTTCACGTTGTCTCTCTTAGTAGCATGAAACAAATCTGTTATTTAAATTGTGATTTAACTACAGGGAGCGATCATAGAACGCTCCCTTTATTTTTTCGGAGCGGTCACACATCGCGAGTATATCTGCACTCTTGCCTAAACTGCCGTTACAATGAATGACGCTGTTATGCTGCACAACAAAGCTCTTACTATTCATGTGTTTGCTGTTAGATGTGGTGAAAGCATTTGGTGAGAGAAAACGTGTTGCAATAATGACGAGATCACTGCATTCACGCGATAAACAGACTCTGTCTACTCAATGCTCATCACTGCAGCCTTTCATGTGATGGGAAAAGATCGAAAAAATAATTATATAATCAACACTTCTACGATTCGTTAATCTCGACAGCTGTATATATATATATATATATATATATATATATATATATATAATATTTGAGAGGGGGTTCCACATGTAATACGCATTACGAATGCAAAGATGTCAGCCAATCACAACAGTTGTCGTTTACTCAGAGTCTCACAGCAGACACGCCCCTTCAAACAGAGCATTCAAGCAAGAGGGCTAATATCAGGATATAAAAATGCTTTTTATTTCTAAATTTTAAATGTAAAATTATACTAACAATATAAGTACACCTAAGGAAACATTAAAAAGCATTTAAAGAAAAGGAAATAATCCATGTCATGGGACCTTTTAAAATGCATTCCAAATCTGAATAATTTGTAATATATAATTATTCACGGTATTTAGAAGTGCCCACTATAACAATATTGTGCATGTTCATTACCGTGACACATCGCATTACCGAATACCGGCACAAGTCTAATTATTATTATTATATATAGCCTATGTTTTTTGCTCACATTTTCGTCTGATTTTCTCTTTGATAATTTTCGAATGCCAAACATTTGGTGCATTTCTTACATCCCCTCCTCATTTACAAATCTGAAGTAAGTCCATACATCTGATTTAAACACAGAAGGGGCTTTCCTGATAACTTTCCACGATGCCGTCATCTTTATTTGAATAACTAACTGCATGCTGAAGATGACCCAGCTGATCTCACCAGGAAAAAAAACAAAAACAAAAAAACAACACCACCCTCTAGTGGATTGTCAAGAAATTTGTTTTTATTTTTCTACCAAATAGTATACTAAAAAGAGCAATACTTGGCGTCCATGTCCATGTTTTTTCCCCCACCCCTAGTAATTAGTGGTCGCCGATATATCGCCAAGGCCAACATATCGGCCGATATCTGGAATTTTTCAAATATCGGCATCGGGCGAATTATTCGAGGTGGGACTTTTATTTTGACTGCGATGAGAACGCAGTGCCTGAACAAACAGTGCTCACACTCTCGCTCTTGTTTACTGTTGTTGTAAACAGTTATGTTTAAATACGAATAGAAGTCTGTATAATGATCAGAGAATGGTTTAACAAAGGAATTAATGTATACAGAAAGTATTATAACGATTGCTTTTAGGTTATTAGTAATAGAAAGGTAAACATTATAATACTTTCTCGTTTACTGTCAGCGTTAAGCAAATACGCATTTATATGATTGAACAAATCTTTGAATGACTGATGAACAATTAATTTCACAAACCTTGCAAACTTAGTCGAATCCAGCTGTGAGATCTTGTGAAGTGTATATTCAGCATGATCGCATGTTCTCAGAGTAACGGTCTGTCCGAGTAAATTCAATGCTTTAAACTTTAAACTCATGATTTCAAATTATGCTGCACTTTATGCATTTGCCAACTGTCACATTTATGTAATTTTCACTGTGTGCTGTATGTAAAATGAGTGTTACCCTGGCTTTATTTGAAAAATATAATTCCCAATGCACTTAAACGTCCCAGAATACTGAGTGCTCTGTTGGTTACAGTGTTCACTTCCTTTTTAATTATATTTTGTTACACATTTGTAAAAAAATCACACATTTACACACGTTTATTTTATACATTTAATTTTTTTAATCCACTGTCAGATTATTTCAAATTTATTAAATATGATTTAAAAAAATTATATATATATATATATATATATATATATATATATATATATAGACACACACACACACACACACACACACACACACACACTTCGGGTTTACATTGGCTATCGGCCCCCTGATTTCCAAGATATCGGCATCGGCTGTCAGAAAAACCAATATCAGTCGACCACTACTAGTAATCAGTAAAAAGTAACTGTAGTCTGAATTAGAGTATTTTAAAATGAAACATACAAGTACTTTAGTTTCTCCCATTCATTGGAATAAAAGTGAAAGTTTTTAGTATTTTTGAGTTTTAATAATTTATTTCCTAACTAAAGGAGATTATTGCACGGTTTTAATTCCAGTTAGGGCTGGGATAAACTATTATTTTTTAAACGATTAATCTAGCGATAATTTTTTCGATGCATCAATTAATCTAACGATTAATTTTTTCAGACAGATTTGATTTAGATTATCTCCCCATTAATTGACTACTAACAATTTATACATGTTGATTTACATATCTGAATGAAAAAAACATGAATTCCTTAACATTGCAATATATGTTTATTGCTCTTAAAATTACAAAATAAAAGACTGACTAAGAATGCATTACTTTGCACTTGTATAGAGATAGCATTCAATAAAACCTTGAAGCCTTGAAAACACATAGCTTACTGAAACAAGCTTACTGAACACATAGGGCCTAGCTTACTGAAAA
Source organism: Carassius carassius (assembly GCF_963082965.1). Lineage (NCBI taxonomy): Eukaryota > Metazoa > Chordata > Actinopteri > Cypriniformes > Cyprinidae > Carassius > Carassius carassius. The sequence continues at coordinate 881,300 of NC_081778.1, read as the reverse complement.
AAGTTCTTCTTTCAGATGAAAATAACAACAACTTGATGTCTAGCATTCAATAAAAAAGGTCACCCAAAATACTTGTTTAGAGCAATTGAAAGAATACAGTAACCAATGTAAACTTGAGGGCTTTAAGCTAATACAGAGAGTGCTTTTCCAAAAAATAAAAAATAAAAATTAACAGTGGGAGCCAGCAGCCTGTCATGGAGAAAAAAAAAATCTCTGAATGCTCCACGTGAAACTTTGGCGTTCCGCCCTTTTTCTATCGTGTCTAATGATTTTGGTTAATATGCACGAAGGAGAGAGAGAGAGAGAGAGAGAGAGAGCAAGACAGCGCTCGTGTAGTTTGAAGACTGTGAGTGCGCGAGCGCGCGTGAAACTTGGGTGTTTTTCTATCGTGTTTAATGATTTTGGTTAATATGCACAAGGGAGGGAGAGAGCAAGAAGCGCTCGTGTTGTTTGAAGACTGCGCGCACGCAGCCGGGGCTCTCTCTCGTACGCGCCCTGTCAGGCGCAGCACAGTCATTCTATTCTACATCACTCACCGATCAAATAAGGCTTTGACAGCCGCCAAAAAAAAGATCAATGCAGAAAAACCTCTGGATTGGTTATATAACGTTGGACAGAATGTTGATCCGGCCATCGCGTATATTCAGCGCACATAAGGTAAACGTTTTGCAAACGTTTTTTAGAGAAATAAAAACAGGTCAACGAATCGATGCGCATATTTTGCGTCGACGTATTTTTTGCGTCAACGTCATCGATGACCTCGACGCGTTGTCCCAGCCCTAATTCCAGTGTTACGGTGATGCAGAAGTTATATCATGTTGCTGCAATATCCAGCTTGATCAGTGCGGTTTGATTGACACAAGACTCTACAGAATGGTGTGAGTTGTACGGTGAGTGAATGCATCACGAAGCAGCTCACGGCTGGTCGGCAAATTGGTTTTTGTGAGATTTCGAGCAGCAATCTGTATTTTTAGTGCCTCTGCTTGTTGATATGGGATTTGGCAGCCTGTTGGTCTAATCAACTCAATTAAAGCAGCTCGGTGGAAAGCACTTAGGCCTCCTGAATGTCTTTCAGCGCTGGTAATTGGTCACTTTGAAAGATATCAGTGTGCACATGCAGTGGAGTGCTGATAAGAGCTAAACAAATATTGACTGCTGATATCTCGTATCTCCGCTGCGCTGATAAGAGCTGCTTCTGTTTGATAACCACTGGTTCAGGGCCGATAAAGCTTGTGTTTGTGTGTGATGTGATCTGTTGAATGCGTCCTGTGTCACAGCTCATCTTAGAGGTGTCTAGGAGGTCTACCAAATTGGCATCAGCCATCAGACGAAGTCACGATCAGGCTGATGTTATTGCCTGTGCCGCTGGTAACAAAACGGATCGGCTTGACAACGACACAAAAGTGAGACTGACCGGCCAGTCACCGATCCGGGCTAAACATGAGGAAAATCGGCCAATTCCTGGATTTTTTTTTTTATCATGCATAGACCTGTCACGATAAAAATTTTCCTGGACGATAAATTGTCCAATAAATTATCGCGATAAACGATAATATCGTCGTTCTAAGACCAGTTTCAACTAATATAAATGATAATGGCATAATAACGCAGGTACACCTTTTCAAAGATCAATAAACTTGTTTTATTTTATGGCAGATTCAGAGCAAGAAATATCAACATGTTGACTTTGTGTGGCTTAAAATTAATTAATTTTGTATGTTATTTTATGTTTATATGCCAGTTAGGGATGCTCATATTGACCGTTTATCCGTTAACCGAAAGTAAACATGTTGACCGATGAAGGGGCCGTTCACATATCACGTCTTTTCTTGTGCTCAAGTTCGTTATTTCAAATGCAGTATGCGCGCTCGTAATGGAAGAGACTAGCTCGTTTTTTCCAGGCGTGTCCGCAGCACATCTAGTTTAAAACATCTTCGAAAATTAATCTTGAAGCAGTTACAGCAAGGGATTTTCGGTGGTGGAAATCCATTGCTGAAATGTCCTTGTTGTAACGGAGATCGCAGCTGATGGCAACTGATAGCAACGACAGACGCCTCAGGAGCGCAACTGCACGAGCGCTTTGGAAAGAAGGAGAACACGTGTGTGTGTGTGTGTGTGTGTGTGTGTGTGTGTGTGTGTGTGTGTGTGTGTGTGTGTGTGTGTGTGTGTGTAACTCACTGGTCGAGTTGACACACGCCTACAGACATATTTAGCTGAGCAAGCCAAATGAAGCTATCGAAAAGTAGGCCCATTTCAACAGAAAGGGCAACGAAGTTACTTGCAAAATATGCTACACTGTATTAAAATGAACCAGTAGTGCAAGTACAATGCTGTCTCACTTGCGATGCAAACATCCACAAGCAAATGAAAGGTGCTTCCCAAAGCTGCCCACACTACCGAGTGTTTTCTACCACGGGCTGCGCTCCAGACTAACCCCACATCATGACATGTTACATTATTTAAATAAAAATGGAAAAAAAATAATAAATTGCGGCTAAAAAACTTCGAGCTCATTTTTTTAAAATAGTGCGATTTAATTGATTTATCGACTATCGCGACAGGCCTAATCATGCATGACTTGTATTTCTTTGTGCACGAGGTGCAAGTGTCTGAAACGGGACACATCCCATTTTTGATTAATTTTAAAATGTTTATTTTTCCCCCAAAAATCCACCTATGATGTCATGAAGTTGTTCCATAAGTCATAATTTATTTTTGAATGGTTATTTTCCATCCTCACGATAAACCGTAGGCCAGTAGCACGAGGGTGTAAATGCAGACGTTAACCTTGAGTTTGTCAAGACTGCTGAGAGGAAGCGCTGAGCTCTGAAAGTGATAGTGTAATGAGCTCTAATCTGTCAGTTTGACCCTCGGGAGCTATGAACAGGAAACATGCACCTCTCTGATCTGCAGAAATGGTTCATTTTAAAGCTTTGTGTGTGTGTGTGTGGTTCTCTCTGCAGATCGGTTTTATGACGTTGACGCTCTTCCCCATCCGGCTCTTCATAGCGGCGTTCATGATGCTGCTGGCCTGGCCGTTTGCCTTCATCGCTTCAGTGGGCCGCTCCGAGACCGCGGTGGAGCCGCAGTGCTTCTGGAGAAAGTAAAGAGCTGCTCTGCTTCACTTCAGCTGACAGAAACACTAAAGCGAGAACCAAAGAGCCTTTATTACTCGCTCTGATTCCATCACTCATCTGGCTGTAGTGTTTATAGTCTGTCTGTGGTGAAATTGGCTTCAGATCCTCTATTTCATAAATCAGGAAGTTGCTGAAAGATCCGATGTTCAGCACGAGAGCAACACAAGCACAGCACAACCGCTTCTGTTCCTGCCACACCATGCACATGGAAGAAAAGAGATTTAAATGAGTCCCGCTTAAAGGGGTGGTGAACTGCCTTTTCTTTTTTTCTCGAGCTCCATTTATAATGTTACCAAGATTTTTGCTTTAAAATACATCATTATTCAGAAGTAATAGGATATTTTCTCTCCTGTTTTGACACGCTCGTCAGGACACTGTTTGAACTGGTGTACTCAGAAGTAAACACGCTGCTGTGATTGGCTAACAGTTGTGTGTGATTGACATAAATACTCCGTTCATATCAAACCATCTGTAACAACAGACAGAGCAATATTGAGCACGTGATAAAAACAGTTCCTCACACTTGTGTTGCGACATTACTGTCAGATCCAATAAAGTCGAACCTCATCGTCTTTGAGTTTTAATCTTTCTGAAAATCCTGTCTTGAATTGTGCCTGTAAATGAATCCACAGTGAAATTAAGTGAACAAAGGACCGAGTTCTTACTGACATGGTCTGTTTAAAATAAAGTCCAGTCTTTCCTAATGTTGGGATTCAGAAGGAAGGCGTCTTGTTGTCTTTGGAGCATCTTTATCATTTGTTTTCTGTGTGGACCTCCATTAGCACATCTCATTATTTACACTACAGGCGTGAACCGGTGGGCGGAGCTAAACAGGCAGTCATGTAGAACCGGTGGGCGGAGCTAAACAGAACCGGTGGGCGGAGCTTAACGTGCAGTGATGTAGAACCGGTGGGCGGAGCTAAACATGCATAACTGGTGGGCGGAGCTAAACGTGCAGTGATTCAGAAGCAGGCATGGATGACCTTCTGCGGATGCGGGGTTTACCCCATTATTATGTCATAGAGTGGTTTATTCCACAGCCTGTCATTTTTTCAGATTGTCTTCAATATAGGCTGATTTTAGACGAACCAGAAAATGTTATGTTCTGAAACTTACAGGATGTTTTTATAGTACAGTAACCTCTTAAAAGATTGAGGGGTTTTTTAATTCTCAGTTCATGACCCCTTTAAACTCACAACATCGGTTGGGTGTGGGTTTGCTCTGTCAAACATTAATGCTCTCCCATCAGTATTAACACATTTCTGCTGAAATATTAGTATTATGCTGTGGTTCAAAGGTTTGGGGTCAGTAAGACTTCTGCTCACCAAAGCTGCATTTATTAGATCAGCTTCAGAGTCGGTTTGTTGTGATGCTTTATTAATGTGTAAACAGTCCCACGAACACTGACATTTTTCACAGTTTTCCAAAAATCATTCTGGCCTAAAAGGATGGAGTCATTTTTCAGCTTTGTTTACACCGATTTAGAAACCCATTTATTTAGATGCACAAACTCCCCCTAATCGTTCTAGGAGCAGTTGTTTCCAGAGAGAGCTGTTCAGGTGTGTGTTGTCTGTATGGTGTGGCTCATTGCTGTGCTTCAGATGAAGCCAGGGCTGTGTTGTGTCTGACGGCGGATGTGCTGGCTCTTCTGCAGGCTGGTGGACGTGCTGCTCAGGACCATCATGCGGGTCATGTGGTTCGCCGGAGGTTTCCACTGGATCAGTATTAAGGGCAGACGGGCTCTTCCCGCCGAAGCACCCATCCTCACCCTCGGCCCACACTCGTCCTACTTCGACGCCATTCCTGTCACCATGACCATGGCTTCGATCGTGATGAAAGCGGAGAGCAAAGACATCCCGGTGTGGGGCAGTAAGTCCTCTGTTCTCTTCATTCCTCCTCTTCATCACTGATATCTTCACGTTTCCTCATTTTGAAAATGTTGCTGATTTATAAAAAACATCAGATATAGGCTGAATGTGTTTTAAGGTAGTCTCTTCTGCTCATCGGTGATGCATTTATTTCATTTATAAAGATACTAAACGCAATATTTGTTAAACTGTAATTCATTGCTGTGATCAAAGCTGCATTTTCAGCATCATTATCAGTGTTGAAAAGAGTTGTGCTGCTCAATAGTTTTGTGGATGGCGTTTCTGCAGCTCCTTAAAGTCTCAAAAAGTCTTACTTTTTAGTTGTATCAAATTAGTATTTTGTGAATACCTGTGTCTGAACTGTCATTTTTCAGTTTAATATGTAGACGTATTAAGACACAGACATTGCCCACCCCATTCATACGGTGTTAATTTGATCTGTGCAGGTCTTAAAAAGTCTTACGTTTGAGCTTTAAAGCCCTGCAGACACCCTTTGTGGAAACTGTGATGCATTTTATTTTCCAGGATTCCCAGAAGAATACACAGTTCAGAGGAACAGCATTTATTAGACAGTAGTTTTGCTCAAACAGCTGTGGTGCTGTGGTTTTAGGGTTTATCAGTCTGACAGGCAGCAGCTGCTCACGTGACAGCGTTCACATGAACTGCATCATTTAGACGATGGATGCCGCAGACTGCATGCTGCAGAAGGGTCAGCCACATTTAACTAGGGTTTAGATGTGTTCTTCATCGAGACTGATCACAGCTGAGCGCCGGTTTTGTGGCCAGGTGATTAGATGAAGCTGGTTAGAGCTAATCTTGGCTCTGAGCCTCATGCTGCACTTTAATCCCTTGATAGTGCAGATGTCCGTCTGTCTCTCGCAGTGATCTCAGTCATCGCCGGCTGATCGCTGAAGATGATCATCAGCTCCCTCAGCAGCTGTAGAAGTGAAAGAGGACGATCTGAGTGATTGTGTGACGTCTCAATACACAGCGAATCAGAGCAAACAAAAGCTTCATTAAACGGAGCAAATGTCACGGATAAGGGCATACCTCACAGAGCAGTAAGATTTGTAATGTTTTTTGACACCAATGTCTAATGCTCACCAAAGCTGCGTTTATTTGGTGAAAAATAGATAAAATTATAGAATGATATTACTATTTAAAACATCTGTTTTCTGTGTGAATCTGTGTTAAAGTGTAATGTATTTCTGTGATGCTCCGCTGTATTTTCAGCATCATTCCTCCAGTCTTCAGTGTCACATGATCTTCAGAAATCAGAAGAATATGATGATTTACTGCTCAAGAAACATCTCTGATTATTATCAATGATGAACACAGATACAACACATACATTTATTTTCCAGGATTCACAGATGAATAGTGTTTGAATTAATGAACTGAATGAACAGCATTTACTTGAAATAGAAATATTTAGCAACATTATAAATGTCTTTACTGCCATTTTGATCAATTTAATGCGTCCTTGATGAATAAAAGCATTCATTTATTTAAACCGTACTGACCACAAAATGTTAGTGTAATAATAAGTTAAGATATAGTTATAATGCAAGAAAATTAATAGTTTTTTCTTCTTCTCCATTTTAATGTGTTAAGACGTTTAATCATTTGTAATTCCACACTGCTCTATATGCTAATATGAAAATGCTCATTTCTTTTTTGAATGTAGTGAATTAAATAGTCATCCAAAAACAAAATCTCTTTGACGTGAACAATCTTAATTTTCTTTATGTAAAATGGAACTGATTTTGGTGTTTGATATGACCAAGAGGGATTGACCCTATAGCAGCAAACCCTGGTCTGTGCCTCACAGATAATTCGTGATAATTCCTCAGTGGTCCTGGAAGTGTCTTTGACTCCTGCAGTGTGTCCTGGAGAGTAGAAGAAGCTCGTCACCTTCTGAAACCCGTGTGTGTCTCCTCAGCTCTCATCAAATACATCCGGCCCGTGTTCGTGTCGCGCTCGGACCAGGACTCCAGACGGAGGACGGTGGAGGAGATCAAGAGAAGAGCTGGCTCCGGAGGACAGTGGCCACAGGTACGGCTCACACAGGAAGTCTTTCTGTAACCCCAGATACTCTACTCATTATCAAATCGAAAGGTTGGTCTTCACAATCTGGGGAATGTTTTAGAGAGACAAAAAAACGAACACCGCAAAACATCCCAGAATAAACTAGGCAGATTCAGTAATACGACTGATGCTCAAGCATTGATTTCCCTCTAAAATGATGTCACTTCCTGCAGAGTAATGGAGCAAGGAAGTGACTTGTGTTATAGTGAAGACACAGGACAATACATATAGATATAGGTCATCAATTAAAACACTGTTCCCAAGAAATCATGTCACGTTTGAAACATTGTTCATGATTAAATTAATAGAGAAACCCCTGTAATGTCTCTAATAAAGTGTTCGTTTCTTTTCGTGACATGAGCCGTGAAATGATCTCAGATTCACTTCACTGATGATATACAGGTTTGATATTTTCTCCATTTGTCAAAGTCATATATATGGTAGGTGTTTTATCATTTCCACTTTAAGAAAAAATGTAAAAGGTATTTGTGACTATCTCACAATTCTGACTTTTTTTCTCACAGTTGTGACTTTTTTCTCAGAATTGTGAGCTTATGTTAGTTGAGGTCACAAGTATTATTTTCTGTGCCTTGGCTGCGGTGGGCTTCTGGGAGTTTGTAGTTCTCTGTAGGTCAGTTCCTGGAGTGTGAGCGTACAGTGAGTTTATCTCATGTGTGTTTGCTGAAGTGATGCATGATCAGAAACGCTGTGTTTTCCAGATAATGATCTTTCCTGAAGGGACCTGCACCAACAGATCCTGCCTCATCACATTCAAACCAGGTGAGTGTGAGTTTACTAGTGACTTGCTAATCAAGTTAGCAACATGCTATTATCATGCTAATCATGGCAGCAGAATGCTAGTAGCTTGCGGAACATGCTAGAGACATGCTAATGACGGGCTAATTCTGCTAGCATCATGCTTATGCTGGAAACATGCTAATCATGCTACCAACATTCTAGTAGCATGCCAATCATGCTAAAAACATGTTAGCAACATGCTAGTCCTGCTAAAAACAGCCTAGCAGCCACCCCAGGTACCCTATCAATGTGTTTTATATCTGTCTGTTTTCTAACTGTATAGCCTTGAACACATTCAAACTGAAAACTTTCAGATTGCAAGCTTTTAAAACTAGTTCAAACTTTCTCATTTGAAAGGGTGGAGTTGGTGTAGGGTGATAGAAAATACAGCTTGTACAGTATAAAACCGTCACACTAATGGAGAATCAGTGTGTGTGTGCTGCCTAATGGACAACTACATATGAACTACATTTCTGAAGCAGTTTACAAGCAGTGTGTGTGTGTGTGTGATTCAGGAGCGTTCATTCCTGCGGTTCCTGTACAGCCGGTTGTGATCCGCTACCCAAACAAACTGGTGAGATCCTTACACACAAACCCTGAAGACTGTTCTCGATCTCCTGAGAGCTGATTTGATTGGCTGGTTTTGAGACCTGTCCAGGACGAAGGTGTCATGTGTAGTTGATCCAGTAATGAGAAGTGTGTGGTGTGGAGAGCTGCTCAGGGGTTGATGCTGTGCTTCTGGTTGCAGGACACCATCACGTGGACGTGGCAGGGGCCCGGAGCGTAAGTGCCTCACCTCTCACTGCTGTAGTCTAGATGAACATCAGAGGAAGGAACGCTCACACATCAGTGTCGCTCTGCTCTTTTGCAGGTTTAAGATCCTGTGGTTGACTCTCTGTCAGCTTCACAACGAGTTTGAGATCGAGGTGAGTGCGTGTCTTCTCTGACGTGTTTGTGTTGTCTTCTGGAGATATAACTGATCTTCTGAAGAGCGTGTGAGAGATGAGAGAGAGATGAGGGCTGTTTGCAATGGTTTTTACAGACGGAGACCTACGATTCCTGCAATGCAGGACAGAATCCAGGCATAAAAACGTGATTGATGAATGAATCAGAGGGTCTGTACAGTGAATCAAACGAGTGTGTGTGAATCAGCAGGTGTCTGTTTGCTCTACACACACATACTGAGACATGAGGCGTTTCTCAATCTCAAGGAAGGATCCGGAAGCCAGAATTTCGAGGATGCTACGTCATCGACATCCGCCGAAGAATATCCCATACACAGGAAAGGATGCATATGTGTAGCCTTCACGCTCTCAAATCACCCACAATCCTATGCGCGCAGCTTTGCTATCTTGTTCAAAAATTCAAAAATGTCGAATGGAGTCGGAGCGTTAACGGTTTTTATTTACGTTACCAAACATTTGTTATAACTGTAGTAAATATAAGTAAAGTTTAACGTTTAAATGCCAGTACGAATTACTACCATATTGATATTGTACATTATACAAATACAAATGGTTAACTGAACCGGACCTGTCATTTAACAATTGTTAGCTCGGTTGCGTCACCGGCATTTCTTTTATAATTAACTAATTAAGTTGTCCAAAGTAATTTAACGATACCATTCACAGCGTTATTCAGACGGACCTTTTCACTGACGTAATGACGCAATGACGTGCACTTGCTAGCCTGCTCCATTTACGTGTTCTCCGAATGCTAAAGAGGAGCCTAGCCTAGCCTCTGAAGGAAGTATCCTTGACATTGAGAAACGCTTCTGATCTTCATCTGAGCATTCACTGTGAGGAAACCACCAGCAGTCACACACAGAGACTCTAAGATCTTCACAGCAACCCGCCAAAATAAAAGACTGGACGGTAAAGACTTCACATTAGAGCAAGTCTTCAGTGTGCTTCTCTCTTTCTCTCAGTATCTGCCCATTTACTCGCCCTCAGAGGAGGAGAAGAAGAACCCGGCGCTCTTCGCTCACAACGTGCGCCGCTTGATGGCAAAGTAAGACCTCAGTCTCTGTCTGTATTTGACAAGATATGTACATAAAGATGTTTAAATATTAGTTTGATTACCTGCTGTTGTGTGTTTAGTTACTGTGACCTGTCCATAAACAAGAACAAGTCCAAATCACTGTATCATGTATAGCAGTGGTTTTCAACCTGTGGGTCGCCAATTACTATTAAAAGAAATAATAATATTGTTCATATATGTAAAAATGTCTAAGTCATACCGTAATAACATCATTTCATATATATAATTAAATAACAAAAAAATAAATATTAAATATATTGCCAGTTCATTCAGTAAAGACAGTTAACAATCTAGGGTCAGTTAATTTTGTTGCAGTGGGCCGCGCAAACATATGTGTTTGGTTGTGTGGGCCGCGAGTTACAAAAGGTTGGGAACCACTGATGTACAGCATTGATATTATTATTTGTTTATTTTTATTTTTTTGTATTTTTTATTTTTTTTTAATGACAAAGTCAGCATAGGCAGAAAACCTTTTTTATATTTCATTTATCTGGGAACAGGTCTTTATGGATGAATCTCACGAAACCTGTGAAGACAATATATCCTAAAAACTTCTTCTGAATGAATGAAAATTTAGCATAAAGAACCTTAGAAACTATTTTTAGAACCGTGTTAATCGTCCTTCAGAGTAGGTCAGAAATCTACGGTGTGCAGTTCCTCTGATGACTGGATATAGTGAACAGACGAGACGAGCCGAGTCTGGCTCTCTGACGCTCATGTGTTGTGTCTGAAGGGCCCTGCAGGTCCCCGTCACAGATTACTCGTTTGAGGACTGTCAGCTGGCCACGGCGCGGGGTCTGATCCGGCTGCCCGTCCACACGTGTCTGCTGGAGTTCAGCAAGCTGCTGCGCGCTCTGGGGTGAGTCTCGTCCTCGTCTCGGACGCCTCAGACGTCAGTCCTCTGAAGCTCTCCGAGTCTGGATTTCTGCTTTGGGAATTCGGTTTTCATTTAAGTGATTTTTACATCGCATTTCTTTTTCTCCATTTTTAATAGTTACATTTTAATAATCAAAATACATGACTTAATGAGTTGAAATAATGGAACGGTTAATTTAAAAGTATAACAAAAATGACTTTTTTAGGGCCCTAGGAAATCAGTTTTATTTTTTCTCCCATTTTTATCTTATTATTATTATTATTTTATTTATTTATTTTGTATTATTATTATTAATTTTTCCAGTGGGGCAAAAAAATATTTTCATTTCCTTTTGGATTCCATTGTTTTCTGTGTCAATAGTTAAATTAAATTATAGTCATTAAAAGCATGCCTAATTGATTGAAATAATAAAACTTATGCAATTTAACAACAATTTATTAAAAGCTTAGGGCCACATGATCATTCATTTATTTTATTTTCTTTCCCCCAAAATTTGATTATGTATAACATTGTTTTTATTTTAATTTTTCTTGATTTAATTGTAATGGTTTAATTACATTTTTGTAATCAGAAAGAATGTCTCGTCTTCAACTGTTATATATATACACACCATATGGAATGGTTTTTTTTTGTTTTTTTTTCCATAAATTCTAAAAGTTTTAATATTTTCTCGATTTATGATGTAATACACATGTATTATGAAAAATGGTTAAATGAAGGCATTAACACTTTAATATTTTTCAAGCCAAGTGCTGTACATCACATGTTTACGGTTCACATCCATCCCATTTTATCAGGAGTGATTAGTTTGGGTATGAGTGATAAGTGCTGTGTGCTGCTTGAGTCTGGATGAGGTTTGTACTGATCTGCTGGTGTTGGATCTCAGGCTGAAGCGTGTGAACTCAGAGGAGCTCCTGCAGGATTATGGGAAGCGTGCTCGTGAGCTGCAGGGTCAGAGACTGAGTCTGGAGGACTTGGGCCGGTTCCTGGAGCTGCCCGTGTCAGACGAGCTCAGACACATGTTCACACTCTTCCACGAGGTAAACCAGGACTCTCTTGCTTCATCGTATCCCATCCACACAGATGCATGCGATATTTGGGTCTGGTCTCTTTCTGAGCAGAACGAGGAGCACTCGATGGACGTCCGGGAGTTTGTGATCGCCTTCTCTGTGGTGTGTCGGCCTGCACAAACACTGGACACCATCAGGCTGGCCTTCCAGGTGTGTGTCAGGACATATCTGTGACTGAAAGAGTGACGCTGGCTCTGAGACCGCTTTGTGTGATGTCTTCAGATGTTTGAGGCCGAGGAGGACGGTGCGATCACAGAGAAGCAGCTGATGTGCATCTGGAGGACGCTGCTGGGTGTCGGAGAGCTCGAGGTCAGCCGTCTGTTCAGAGCCATCGATGAAGAGGACTCGGGCAAGATCTCGTTGGGTAAGAGAGCCGCTCATGTTCCTGCGTCCTGTGTTCTTCCTAATTTTTTTGAATTGGTGCAGCACTTCTAACCATGTAGCGTTGCTGTGTTTGAGCTCAGTGTGCTTGTGTTGAAGTACTGAAGATGTGTTTGTGTGTGTGTCGTCCTGCTCTGACTCTTGTTTCTCTGCGTCTCCCGCTGACAGAGAGCTTCAGGGAGTTTGTGGATCAGCATCCAGACTTCGGCGAGCAGTATCTCTACTCAGATAACGCAGGCTTCGGCAGCAGCTCCCCGTCCCACGCCGCCAACGGCTTCTGCGCTGACTTCAGCCCCAGAGAGCAGAAGAAACTCGACTGAGCCGTCCTGCTGCCCGAGACGTCTGATTGGCTCATTAACGCTCGCTGGTTTTCTCTTCCCTCAAGGGAATTTTGCTTTGCTTTTGCTCTTTTTTTTGGTAAAACAAATACTTGAAAGCCAAGCACTTCTTTTGTTTCTCGAGGGGTGATCTGTTTGTGTGACTGATACTGATCAACTGTGTGTGTGTGAAATACGAGGGTTCCTGCGTTCTCACTCAGTATTTGATCTGATCGTTGAGCGCCAGTGACCGATATCTGAACTCTGTCTCCTGCTGGACGGACTGAGCGTCAGATTTGAGGTGCAAACACGACTGGATTCAGAACCGTTTTTATTATATCTCCTGATTCCTTGATATTTCGTCTCTTCGCTCAGGGGAAAGCAGCTTACAGCTTTTTTTTTTATTTGTTTTCTCATCCTTTTGTACAGTCAGTTGCACATTCCTTAATTATGGACGTCCAATAATCATTTCATGATTTTATTTTTCATTTCATTTTTATTTGCTTCAAATACTGAAATAAACTGCTACATTTGTGCATTTATATGGACCAAATAAAGGATAATGACTGGTTTAGTTAGAGAATCAGGATTCTGAACAATGTTATTCAGTAAATATAGTCGATAATAGAGCGTCTACCTTTTTGATAAACATGTTGTATTTTTCTATTTTCCACTCACAGAGGAAAGTTAAAAATTGACTTGGTTCAAGTCCAATAATTTGGCTGATAAATGTGGCTCATTCTAAAATGATAGTACATTTTGATCTGTGTTTTACATCAAGTAAAGTCTTCCTTCCTTCGTTCCTTCGGTTTCTTCAGACAATCAGAGTCTGAATCCCTCATGAATGATGTTTTGTGACAAATGGACGATTTGTTTTCATTCATTCTGCTTTCACAAAAGCTGAGTGACCAAATCTACTGCCTGCTGTGATAAACAAATAATTGAATTGTTTTTTATTTTATTTATAATGAGGCTGAAGTCGAGAGATATGCAGTTATTTTCTTAAAGTTTGGTCTTAAATTTGATTTAACACAAAGATTTCAAAAGTTGTCCGTTTATTTAGCTAAAATATACTGTTATTGTTCATAACTTTTTCTAAGATTTTTTTTTTTAATGCTTGATGAGCTGCGATGAGTTCTCAACTCACATTTTTGGCAAAGCAATATTTTATTGATGTCACCACCTTTTTAAAATCGATCTCTGATATGTATTTTGAATATTCCAAGTGCTGGGCATTTTGTGAATTTTGATATACATAAAAGCATTTTTTCTCACTGCCATTACAGATCTGTGATCTAAAGTGTTATTTCAGATTGACCTGGTTAACTAGTTTGATTAGCTTCTGTCTTTCTACACTTTCTGTGATGTGTTCCTCGCTGATGTTGTTATGTTTGTAACTATTATGGTTAGTTTTTTTTTCTTCTCAAATCATAGAGTTCTTAAAGGTTATTGTTGGCCTTGAATGTCAGTGTAATTTTTATGAGGAAAAGAGAATGTATTGACACTCCACACAATCAGTGGTAAAGTGCATCATATTTCAGTGACAGTAGTCTCAAACAGGAAGTGGTGAGTAGCAGATCTGGAGCCTCTGTTCTCATGACGGCTCTGGTCTCCAGCTCATCTCAGTCCAGTTCTCATGGTCTTTCTCTCCTGTTTTCTAAATTTAATGTGTTTTTACATGTGCTGGCACTTTCGATTTTTAAGCTTTCTTTTCATGAATCCTCTGACAAATGTGACTGTTTGCTGGTGTTATGATCATGTGAACGTTTACATGTTACAGTGATCAGTTACTGTTTTACAGTGATCGGTTACTGTGTTAAATGTTACAATGATCGGTTACAGTGAAAAATATTACAGTGATCTTTTACTGTGTTACATTGAACTGTTGCTCTGTTACAATGGTTGGTTACTATGTTACAGTGATCGGTTACTGTGTTACATGTTACAGTGAACTGTTGATGTGTTACAGTGATCAGTTACTATGTTACATTACATTTATTGGTTACTGTGTTTCAGTGAACTGTTGCTCTGTTACAATGGTTGGTTACTATGTTACAATGATCGGTTGCTGTATTACAGTGATCGGTTACTATTTTACATGCTACAATGATCGGTTTCTGTGTTACATGTTACAGTGAACTGTTACTATGTTACATTACAATGATTGGTTACTTTGTTACAGTGAACTGTTGCTGTGTTACAGTGATCGGTTACTGTGTTACATGTTACAGTGAACTGTTGATGTGTTAGTTAACGGTTACTGTATTACAGTGATCAGTTACTATGTTACATTACATTTATTGGTTACTGTGTTACAGTGAGCTGTTGCTGTGTTACAGTGATCGGTTACTATGTTACATGTTACAGTGATCTGTTACAGTGAACCGTCTCTGTGTTACATTGAACTGTTGCTGTATTACAGTGATCGGTTACTGTGTTACATGTCATCAGTTTTGTCATGACTTGTGGACCCAGCATCTCTCTGGTGTGTAATTTGATTATTTTTCAGTGTATCATTTATTGTAAATACCTCACAGACCTGCTCTCCTCTGTGTCTGTAAAGGTTCCTGTGTTTATCTATCTGGTTTCTGTGATGTGTGTCTTACGCTGAGCTGAAGACGAAAGACTGAACTCCTCCAGGTCATGGGTCTTTCTGAGGGCTCTCCTGACACTCGTCTGGCCGAAGTAGATGTTTTAGCTCTGTTTTCCATTTTGCCCTGACTTTAATTTTGTAATGTATCAAAAGAGTCCTTTTTACAAGATACCTGGGCTTGTCTGTTTTGCCTGCTATGAAATGACTTGTCATGCTGACACTTTAATTAAAAAGGGACACTTGAGCACATTGTCTCTGGCTCTGCTTGTTTTCGGCAGTGACTCTGTGGCCCTCTCGAGGAGCGGAGGGGCTTCTCTGAAACACGCGCGCCGCTGAGATCACATGAGCTTGTGTGGTAATGGGTTCAGATTGTCATATTAAAATGACAATAATGATCAAAGTTCCAGTTGATTTTGGTATTTCATAAGTATTATGTTGTATTTTCAGGATTTATGCAGATTGTAAAAAGTCTTAATTTGCCCTTCTACAAAGTGAGGCTTCAAAAGGTCTCAAATCAGAACAGAAGTCTTAAATTCACATTAAATGTATGCTCCCCTCACCCAATATAAATATCTAAACATCCTTAAATCAAGATGCATTTACTTGAGATGTAAGTTGAAGGTATGAAGTCTTGTTTTCTGAGAAATTAAACAAAATGAAATCCATGCTTAAACCAAAAACAAATATCAATGGGGATTGAAAACCTTTCGCTTTGAATTAAGTAGATTTTTCTGAGCCCTCTGGATATTTGTTCTTGTGATCATAAGCTCACTTTATTTTGATCACTCTCTTATAAGACAAGACTACTTCTTTATGTAATGCAACTTTCCAAGCAAATGAGTCTTGATTTAAGAAACTTTAGAAGTTTTAACTGAAAAACAGGATAAAAATACTGCAAAAATGTTTTTGTTGTTGTTGTTAAATCATTTATTGTTTTTAATTTTGTAATTTTATATGAAAATCAACATTTGTGTGATTTCCTCAGTCGAAACCATTTTGAGGTTGATGGATCTGATTTTGTGTATCTATGACAGGTAAAACAGGTATCTATGACACTGTGTTATGTTGAATAATGAGGGATCTGTGGACACATCAGTGTTTTTGGAACTGGAAAAAGATAAAATGAGACCCTTGGGGTAAGATGAGCCACAAGATTCAAGAGCGTTTTTACTAAGCTAATTGGGTCAATCATCAAAATCATTAAATTTGCAGTCATTGTGCTGTTATGAGTTATGACATTTATTAAATTATGAGTGATGAAGTAAATATTCACATGCCTGTATATAAGTAATGACTATATATATATATATATATATGTTTGGTCATTAAATATAGTCAAATTAGTTTAGGTCTCTTAAACTGCTCCTGCAGTCGTAAATTACATGACTTGCCAGAAGTGACAGCATCATTTCCTTGGAGGGCAAGCAGCTCCAAGAACAAAGCATTAGTCACAAACTTTTATTTTATTTGTATTTTTTAAACAACCCTGTTTTATCCGTTCTTTTCAATTAGATTTTCTCAATTAAAATTATTTCTAAACGTTTCTGCAGGCATGTTGGTTAGAATAACTAATGTATAAAGTCTGCTATTAGTGGCTGATGTCTTTTAGTTTAGTTATGTAGTTTTTGCCTTTATTTTGTGTGTTTGCTCTTTTATGCTGCACTATCCTCTAATCACCAAAATGTGCCCAGTGTACCTGGTTAAAATGAAGAATCAGTTTTGTGTGTATGTGTTAATTCATTCATTCATTTGCACAGTGTTTAGAATGCTGGATGTCATTATTCACTGGACTGATGTGCTTTAATGATCAGTCATGGAAGCTGAAGCTCATCTCGATGGTTCTGATGAATAAGTGAAAGATCACTGATTGACATCAGACTTTCTCCTGCCACATCCTTGTTCCTCAGAAGTGGTTTTGACCAAATGAGGGATGAAATTCTCTTTTGTCTCCAATCAGGTGTGCAGTGGAAAGCGGCTCTATGGAACATTGAGTCTTAGTATGACCATCGCTCTGAGTTTGAGGAATCTGACCGTTCTGTCATACATCACTAATATACTGTACCATACACTTGCTGCTTTCTTCTGCCATAGCTGTTTTCTTTAGCATCCTTAAGACTCAAGCAGCGAGAGACTCTGCTTGACATTAAATGTAAAATATGCCGATCTACATCAAACCGTTGATCTGTTTGATCATGTAAGCAGGCTCCATTTGCTGAACATGAATCTCTGAAAGCCGTTGATTATTGAATTAGCCCTGTCAGTCACTGATGATAATAATATTTGTTCACAGACCATGGTGGAATAGGAATTTACACACACCTGTGCCATTTGATAAGCACAATATTATTTTCATTGTAATTGTAATAATGCCATTTTGTACTGAAAAGTGTTACTTTGGTATTATTTGTAAACTATCATACTTTTTAATAATATTTTAAATTAGCTTTTATATATATATACATATACAGTCGTGGCCAAAAGTTTTGAGAATTACATAAATATTGGAAATTGGAAAAGCTGCTGCTTAAGTTTTTATAATAGCAATTTGCATATACTCTAGACTGTTATGAAGAGTGATCAGATGAATTGCATAGTCCTTCTTTGCCATGAACATTAACTTAATCCCAAAAAAACCTTTCCACTGCATTTCATTGCTGTCATTAAAGGACCTGCTGAGATCATTTCAGTAATCGTCTTGTTAACTCAGGTGAGAATGTTGATGAGCACAAGGCTGGAGATCATTATGTCGGGCTGATTGGGTTAGAATGGCAGACTTGACATGTTAAAAGGAGGGTGATGCTTGAAATCATTGTTCTTCCATTGTTAACCATGGTGACCTGCAAAGAAACACGTGCAGCCATCATTGCGTTGCATAAAAATGGCTTCACAGGCAAGGATATTGTGGCTACTAAGATTGCACCTAAATCAACAATTTATAGGATCATCAAGAACTTCAAGGAAAGAGGTTCAATTCTTGTAAAGAAGGCTTCAGGGCATCCAAGAAAGTCCAGCAAGCGGCAGGATGGTCTCCTAAAGAGGATTCAGCTGCGGGATCGGAGTGCCACCAGTGCAGAGCTTGCTCAGGAATGGCAGCAGGCAGGTGTGAGCGCATCTGCACGCACAGTGAGGACAAGACTTCTGGAAGATGGCCTGGTGTCAAGAAGGGCTGCAAAGAAGCCACTTCTCTCCAAAAAAAAACATCAGGGACAGATTGATCTTCTGCAGAAAGTATAGTGAATGGACTGCTGAGGACTGGGGCAAAGTCATATTCTCCGATGAAGCCCCTTTCCGATTGTTTGGGGCATCATGAAAAAGGCTTGTCCGGTGAAGAAAAGGTGAGCGCTACCATCAGTCCTGTGTCATGCCAACAGTAAAGCATCCTGACACCATTCATGTGTGGGGTTGCTTCTCATCCAAGGGAGTGGGCTCACTCACAATTCTGCCCAAAAACACAGCCATGAATAAAGAATGGTACCAAAACACCCTCCAACAGCAACTTCTTCCAACAATCCAACAACAGTTTGGTGAAGAACAATGCATTTTCCTGCACTATGGAGCACCGTGCCATAAGGTAAAAGTGATAACTAAGTGGCTCGGGGACCAGAATGTTGAAATTTTGGGTCCATGGCCTGGAAACTCCCCAGATCTTAATCCCATTGAGAACTTGTGGTCAATCCTCAAGAGGCGGGTGGACAAACAAAAACCCACTAATTCTGACAAACTCCAAGAAGTGATTATGAAAGAATGGGTTGCTATCAGCCAGGATTTGGCCCAGAAGTTGATTGAGAGGATGCCCAGTCGAATTGCAGAGGTCCTGAAAAAGAAGGGCCAACACTGCAAATACTGACTCTTTGCATAAATGTCATGTAATTGTCGATAAAAGCCTTTGAAACGTATGAAGTGCTTGTAATTATATTTCAGTACATCACAGAAACAACTGAAACAAAGATCTAAAAGCAGTTTAGCAGCAAACTTTTTGAAAACTAATATTTATATAATTCTCAAAACTATATATATATATATTATATTTTATTATAGTTTTATTATATTATAGTTTATTGTCAGATTTATTTATTATTCTGTTTTATTTTGTATATATTTACATTCAGTAATTTTAGTGCCCCCAAAACTTCACTTCATTTAGTTCATTTTCTTCTCTCATCTTTTTAATGTTGTAATTTTTTTTTTTAATTTATTTATTTATTATTACTTTCCCATTTCTGTGCAAACATGAACCTTGAAAGTTTATATATATATATATATATATATATATATATATATATATATATATATATATATATATATATATATGTGTGTGTGTGTGTGTGTGTGTGTGTGTGTGTGTGTGTGTGTGTGTGTGTGTGTACACACTGAACTGTGGTTGTGAGGCTGGTTGGATTTACTGTCAAATTCTCTGAAACACCTTTGGAGATGGCTTATGGAAGAGAAATGAACATTAAATTCATGGGCAACGTCTCTGGTGGAAACCTCTGGTGGAAACGTCTCCGTCATTTCTGCAGTCAGCATGACAATTGCATGCTCCCTCAAAACTTACGGCATCTGTGGCATTGTGCTGTTTGATAAAACTGCACATTTTAGAGTGGCCTTTTATTGTGTTCAGCCTAAGGCACACCTGTGCAATAATCGTGCTGTCTAATCAGTATCTTGATTTGACACACCTGTGAGGTGGATGGATTATCTCGGCAAAGAAGTGCTCACTAACACAGATTTAGACAGATTTGAGAACAATATTTGAGAGAAATAGGCTTTTTAGTCAAGTCACGTTAATTTATATAGCACTTTAAACAAAACAGATTGTGTCAAAGCAACTGAACAACATTAATTAGGAAAACAGTGTGTCAATAATGCAAAATGATAGTTAAAGGCTGTTCACCATTGAATTCAGTGATGTCATCTCTGTTCAGTTAAATAGTGTCTGTGCAATCATTTGCAATCAAGTCAACGATATCGCTGTAGATGAAGTGTCCCCAACTAAGCAAGCCAGAGGCGACAGCGGCAAGGAACCGAAACTCCATCGGTGACAGAATGGAGAAAAAAACCTTGGGAGAAACCAGGCTCAGTTGGGGCTCTGACCAGACGAAACCAGTAGTTCAATTCCAGGCTGCAGCGAAGTCAGATTGTGCAGAAGAATCATCTGTTTCCTGTGGTCTTGTCCTGGTGCTCCTCTGAGACAAGGTCTTTACAGGGGATCTGTATCTGGGGCTCTAGTTGTCCTGGTCTCCGCTGTCTTTCAGGGATGTAGAGGTCCTTTCTAGGTGCTGATCCAGCATCTGGTCTGGATACGTACTGGATCCGGGTGACTGCAGTGACCCTCTGATCTGGACACAGACTGGATCTGGTGGCTACGGTGTCCTCGGAACAAGAGAGAAACAGACAAATATTAGCGTAGATGCAATTCTTCTAATGATGTAGCAAGTACAACGGGTGTTATGGGAAGTGTTCCTGGTTTCGGTTTACCTAATTAATGCAGCCTAAAAATCCTTTAACGAGTTTGAACTTTAGAAATGTGTTAGTGTGTTATGTGTAAACAGGATTAAAGAGATGGGTTTTTAATCTAGATTTAAACTGACAGAGTGTGTCTGCTTCCTGAACAATGTAGAGTTTTGAGAATGCAGAGGACATGGAGGACTATAGTGCAATAATAGCTCATTCAATTTCTGAGGTGCTAAACCATTTAGCGCTTTATATAAGTAATAAGCTAGATTTTAAAATCTATACGATGTTTGATAGGGAACCAGTGCAGTGTTGACAGGACCGGGCTAATATGGTCATACTTCCTGGTTCTAGTAAGAACTCTTGCTGCTGCATTTTGGACTAGCTGGAGTTTGTTTACTAAGCATGCAGAACAACAATCCAATAAAGCATTATAATAATCTAACCTTGAGGTCATTAAACGTATGAATTAAGCATAGGTCGTAATATAGATATATGTTTTAGATGGAAAAATTAAGTTTTACAAATGCTAGAAATTTGGCTTTCTAAGGAAAGATTGCTATCAAAAAGCACACCTAGGTTCAGATGATGAAGAATTGACAGAGCAGCCATCAGGTCTTAGAAAGTGTTCTAGGTTATTACATGCAGAGTTTTTAGGTCCTATAATTAACACCAGTTTTTTTTTTTCAGAATTTAGCAGTAAGAAATTACTCGTCAACCAGTTTTTTATATCGACTATGCATTCCGCTAGTTTTTCAAATTGGTTAGTTTCGCCGGGCCGTGAAGAAATATAGAGCAGAGTATCATCAGTATATCAGTGAAAGCTAACACCGTGCTTCCTGATGATATCTCCCAAGGGGTAACATGTAAAGCGTGAAGAGTAGCGGCCCTAGTACTGAGCCTTGAGGTACACCATACTGCACTTGTGATCGATATGATACCTCTTCATTCATTGCTATGAACTGATGACGGTCAGATAAGTACAGTTTAATTGTCATTGATGAAAAATCCTCTTGTCCTGAAAACACATGTCCAATCTTTCAGCTCATTATATAGTGTCTCTCATCTTAATGCACTTTAAATATAAACCGACTGTCTGGCTATAGGAGCATAAGAAGCTCTGATATGTCACATGTTATTGGGTCCTCAACACAGGTTTTTACACCAGGTGGTGAAAACCGACCACTTAAGGCTATAGAGGCGTCTCATAGATGGGGCTCTAGCCTATGAGATAGTATTCAGGATGTTCTCTGGGAAATTTACTGATTCCCATCCAGAGCCCAGAGGAGTAAAGCCCACAGCTCAGGCTGGGGGTGTCAAATCATTATGTTCACCTGAGAGAGGAGGTCCTGTCTCAGTGGAATGGGCCACGGAGCTGCTCAGAGCTGTCTCAGCTGCTGAGATCCAGAGATGGTTCTTCCAGAGCGGTGCCACCTGAAGCACACTGTGCCTGTGCTCCCTGACTCGCCTGATTATCTGGGGGATCAGAGTGATGGGGGAAAGCATACAGGAAGACGTTGGGCCATTCGCTGGCCAACTTGTCCTCATTCTTCAAAAAATAGGTTTGGCAGTGAGAGTTGTCTTTTGAGGTGAAGAGGTCGACCTCTGCCTTGCCAAAGATCTTCTAGATTTTCTGAACCATCTGTGGGTGGAACATCCACTCCTTTGAGGATATATTGCTCTGAGATAGCATGATTGCTCCTTTGATTGCTGAGCATTGCTCAGTACGGCAGGCACATGTGCTGCCCTCAGTGAATGCAGGTTGAGATGTGCCATCTCCAAGAGGCATTTACCATCTTGAAAAGGCGTTTCGACATGAGCCCACCCAGGCGATTTATAAAAGACACCACTGTCGTGCTGTCTGGGCGGACTAGCACATGGTGTCCCTCCAGGTACAGAAAGAAGGTCTGAAGGGCTCGACATACTGCCGTCATATCGAGGCAGTTGATGTGTAGCCGACCTTTTGTGCCCGACCAGGAGCTGAAGGTTGATTTGCCCATGGTCATGCCTTGCTTGAACCACTGGGGATCCTTCTAAGGACCCAGAGCTGACATGCAGGCCTGGCTCACCTTGAAATGAAAGTGTCCGTGATGCCACACATTGAATTTGAAATGCTTTGAGGGGGCGAGAGACTCCGACTTTGGAGGAAGCCGCCAGCTGCTGTATGGCCAGTGCACATTCTGATGTGACTACTGCCCTCATGTGGGCTTAATTGGAAACATCTTCTAGGACAAGAATAATTTGCTGACAGACGATGAGCTCTTGGCAAAATTGACCCAGAGTGCCAGGCATTCTAAGTGGCTGAGGAGGAGGGGTCTGTGAGATATTTGCTCGGCCTCCGACTTAGCTAAAATGAGATAAAATGAGATAAATGAGAATACAGATTCCCATTTGTGGGAGAGCCGCATCTATGCACTTCGTAAAAGTGCAAGGAGACAGGGACAGTCTGAAGGGAAGGACCGTGTATTGATACATGCCCTTGTAGGCGAATCTCAAGAATCGCTTGTGGAGGAGCGCTACCTGGATGTGAAAGTATGCATCTTTCCAATCGAGAGAGAAGAACCAGTCCCCTGGGCATATTTGCGAGAGGATCTGTTACAAGTAGTTATCCTGAATGGCCTTTTCATAAGGGCACGATTCAGGTGCATGAGGAGGTGTCAGAGAGCGGAGGAGGAGATATGATGCTTGTCCTTCATATTCAATTCAAGTTTCAATTCAATTCAAGTTTATTTGTATAGCGCTTTTTACAATACAAATCGTTACAAAGCAACTTTACAGAAAATTATGTTTCTACAATATTTAGTAGTAGCTAGTAGTTTGTGCACGTTTGACAGGATTTTAGAAAAAATTAAAAATAATAATAATAATACAAGACGTAGTCAGCTAGACAATGAACTATCAATATTATTAATTAATAGTAATTATATGATGCAGTCACACATGTAGCAATAATTGTTAGTTCTGTTTGTTGATTCAAGGTTAGCATCATCTGGGGTCCTCTGAGGGTCAGCATCATCTCTTCTCAGGTGTTCTGGATCCAGACTGGAGCTTGTGTAAATCCTAGTTACCACGGGATGTAAATCCTGTGGCAAAACATAGAAACAAAATAGAGACATCATTAGCATAGCTGCTGATCCAACAAAGTAAAATTAGTTTAACCCAAGCTAAAGAATAAAAATGCAGATGCAACTACACTCACAATTTAAGAAATACATTATTCGAATGCTTGGCGAAAGAGATGCGTTTTTAATCTAGATTTAAACAGAGAGAGTGTGTCTGAACCCCGAACATTATCAGGAAGGCTATTCCAGAGTTTGGGAGCCAAATGTGAAAAAGCTCTACCTCCTTTAGTGGACTTTGCTATCCTAGGAACTACCAAAAGTCCAGCGTTTTGTGACCTTAGGGGGCGTGATGGATTGTAGCGTGGTAGAAGGCTAGTTAGGTACGCAGGAGCTAAACCATTTAGGGCCTTATAGGTAAGTAATGATAATTTGTAACTGATACGGAACTTAATAGGTAGCCAGTGCAGAGACTGTAAAATTGGGGTAATATGATCATATTTTCTTGACCTCGTAAGGACTCTAGCTGCTGCATTTTGGACTACCTGTAGCTTGTTTATTGACGAAGCAGGACAACCACCTAGAAGTGCATTACAATAGTCCAGTCTAGAGGTCATGAATGCATGAACTAGCTTTTCTGCATCAGAAACAGATAACATGTTTCGTAGCTTGGCAATGTTTCTAAGATGGAAGAATGCAGTTTTTGTAACATGGGAAATATGATTTTCAAAAGACAAATTGCTGTCCAATATAACACCCAGATTTCTGACTGTAGAGGAAGTAACAGTACATCCGTCTAGCTGCAGATTGTAATCTACAAGATTCTGTGTGGTGTTTTTTGGTCCAATAATTAATATCTCTGTCTTATCCGAATTTAATAATCACCTCCAGGTCGCGAATCTGCTTTCCCACGGCCTCGAGCTCGAGCTGCACAGAGTGGAGACATTCATCCGCCATTAAAGCAAGTAACAGTGAGTACAGCAGTGGTAATGTGTGTATATAGAGTATTAGCAATGTAAGCGCAGTTAGCTGCAACCATGCTTGCTGATGCTAACGGGCTAAAAGCTAATAGCGGACCCGGGAGATCAAAATAAAACTAGTGATAGCGAGGCGCTCCGATTGTTTTTGTTGTAGAATACAATAGAGGATATATTCACACGTTATATAAACGGAAACGATGATGTATAAAATTGATTTTTGAGTTAAAAATAGTCAATGAAAAGAATATAGTGACGGAGCTCAAACGCAGTACAGCCGCCAACAACAAACAGGAAGTGACGTGAAATCGTTTGCTCAATATTCCATCTACTGTGGTCAGTGTCTGCTTGTACCTGTGGGAGAACGACCGTCCTCGCTGCTCATTCACCAATAATGGCCATTATTATCACACACGCTGATGAGGATCATCAACGCACGGAGAAGTAGGAGGCCGTTTGGACAAGTGCTGTACCCCACACTGAAGGTAGGGTTTTACTGAGGTTTTACACTGTTTTTATTGCATGATCGCCGTTTGCACAGATCAGATCTCAGAAGCTCAACAGGTTTTCTGAGGGGTTGTGCTCTTATTTGGGCTTCAGTTGAGTTTATCGTAGCAATTGGATTAAAACTATGGGATTCCTTTCTTTATTTTCATTATTTGCAGCTGAATCAAGGACAGATGTTTTGTTTTCACTGAAAAAAATAAATAAATAAATTCACCCAGAATTTGCAAGTAAATTTCACAGATAAACAGAAAGAAACAAAAGTGAAACACTGAATTAAATGTAAAATTTGGAAGTAGAAAGACTAAAGTAGTATTATATATGTACTACAATTATATTTGTCTTATTTGGAAACTGAAAATAATTATAAGATTGTGTATAGCAATTGATTTAAACACATTTTGGTCTTTATTAATCAATAAAATAATACACTGTTTAAAAAAAAAAAACCTTGGATAATTGTCTTGTAAACATCCAAATTTCATGTCCAAATTATTTTTTCTTCATATTTATTTCAGTGTATGAACATTAATTGTAAACCGTAAAACTGTAGGATTTTGTAGCTGAAAGGAGATATATATATATATTAAAATGAATTTCATTGATGAAAGAAATTATTTGGTGATTAAATAATGTTTTGATTTGAGTAAAACGGTTTATTTAGACAGCTGTGGCATTAGCTAGATGGATTTCTAACATGTTTATTACCACAATATAACATGTTTATTACGATGTAATGACTATTTGAAGGCCGAATGGCTCTGCATGTACTGTATTTGCTGACTGTGGAGTAGCTTGGTCTAGTTGAGACTCATAGCGAGCTCAGGTCTGGATCTCTGATCAACATAGCTGCTTTGCTCCTCCCTCCGACTCTGTTCTCCTCATCCCATCAGAGAGGCTTCTCTCTTGTCCTCTGCATCACACACATGTCCTCGACCATGGCCTGGTTAAACCTTCCAGCACCGCCGGCCCCAAGCAGGTGGAGCTGATCCTGGTGAAGGAGCAGAATGGGGTGCAGTTCACCTCCTCGGCTCTAGTCAGTCCCAGCGGTCAAACACACCCGTCCGGAGAGGAGCGCGAGACCTGGGGCAAGAAGATCGAATTCCTCCTGTCTGTCATGGGCTTCGCTGTGGACCTCGCCAGTGTCTGGAGGTTCCCTTACCTGTGCTACGAGAATGGTGGAGGTGAGAGAAGGACAAGTCTGAGACATGCTTCTCAAAGCCATGTGGAAGACATTGATTAAACTTGTGCAGGAATGTCGATTTTCTGTGGAAATCAGCCATTCAGAGTTGAATTAGATGGCCTGAGAAATCAAGAGAGATGTTGATGTAAAATGTTAAAGTTTAATGATTTAGAGCCTTTGAAACCTTGAAAAAACACTAATGTGAATCCAATGTACCTTAAAAGTTTAGAGCAGGGTAATAGCTAACTAAAATAATTAAATAAAAGTAAAATAAAATATTGGAAATAAAATCTTATTAAATGTTAAACTTTTATTTCTGCTGATCGCCAAAGCAACATTTCTCATTTTCATTTAGTTTAACTTGACATACTAACATAACTAACACTAATATAAAAATGTATAGATATTTAAATAAATTAATTAAAATGTAAAAATCAACTTTAAGATGAAATATAATATATATAATAAAAAACTATAGCAGTACCTTAATGGCACTAAAATACTGTTTTGGGACTATTTGGACACACATTTAATCTTGATTTTCTTTTTTGATCTAAACAGATTTCACTTTTGCTTAAAAGCTTGAAATTAGTTTTGCATGCATCTTTCTTTACAAAACATTTAAGTTGTTATCATTAGTATTATTACAATTAATATTATTTAATTCATTTACAAAGCAAACATTTAAGTTGTTATTACTATTATTATTATTATTATTATTACTATTTAGTGTCATGTCTCATGTTATTATTTACATGTTTGTCACCTCATGAAATTGGTTGGCAAATGTTTGAGTGAATCTAGACAAAGGAGAAGCTCAAGCGGCAGACAGGTGCAGTTTATCTCCAGCACAAATCATCTGCAGTCAAATGCAGGACAGAAAAATGAAATTTTCCTGCCAGGCCTCAGTTGTCGATGGGTTGCAAGTGTTATGTCACTTGACCGGGATCACGTCATGACATGAACGTACAGAAGATACTGAAGCACCAGCAAACTTTACATGTTCAAAAGAAGAAAGAAACTCATACAGGTTTGGCATGACTTGAGGTTAAGTAAATAATTTAATATCCCTTTAAAATACAATCAACTTTAAGTGAAATACTATATATACATATAAATATATATATATATACAAATCAAATCTTAAACTCATTTTATTTCAGCTAAGCCAATGTTTCTCATTTCTTCTGAAAACTTTCTGTAATAAAATAAAATAATAAATATTATTTATAATATAATAAAATATAATAAATATAATAAAAACGACAAAAAACACAACAAAGTCACTAAAGCTTTGACAATAAATTTAAATGAAACAAGAAACAATAAAAACTAATTTAATATATTCTAGTATTTCAGTGATAGTAAAATACAACTGGTCTTAAGTGTCAATTTTTCGAAATTAAGATTTATACCAACGTGATCTCATGAGAATACGTGTGTATTTTTACGTTAAATGTAGTTCTGGTTTGTCTGAGATACAACTATTTGACAATCTGGAATCTGAGGGAGCAAAACAACCTAAATATACTAATCAAAAATTATGTTTTGTTAAATGTATGGTAGGAAATGTACAAAATATCTTCATGAACATGATCTTTACTTAATATCCTAATGATTTTTGGCATAACAGAAAATTAATAATTTTGACCCATACAATTTATTTTTGGCTATTGCTACAAAAATACAGCTGCAACTTAAGACACATTTAATCGTGATCAACTTTTAGAGCTAAAGGCTTTTGCTTAAATGCTTGCAATAGGTTTATTTACAAAACTAACATTTTAGTTGTTATTTGTCTTATTTGTTAATGTGGTAGCATATTAAGTGTAAATGAAAAAAAAAACGCTTTGTGATGTGATATGAGAAGTGCTTTAAAGAAACCAATGCATTGATCTGAAGGAGCTGTAATGTCAGAGTTTGTGACTTTATTATTCTCCAAATAATCATAAAGTTGACTCGAGCCCCAGTGAAGAAAACAGCTCTTCGCTGAAGCTGCTTGTCTGGAGTTTCTTGTGCTATTTGCTGGTTGTGGTTCTGGTTTAGTGGAATTGTTGATGCATGTTGGATTTTAAGTTGTAAAACCTCATAAAGGATCAGTTCATCAGCTCTTCAGATGACAGTGTGTATGTAAACCTGGTGCACTCTTCAGGGCTGACAAAGCATCATCTGTTTCCTAAAGATGCCTGTTTTGTGCATCTGTTACGGCCGTCAAGCATCTCACAGAGAGAGAGAGAGATGGACATCTTAATCACAAGCTCAGCTCTCTGTAGGCCTGCCGCTCGAGGAGAGATTACTGTAATTAACTCTGATCAACATGTTTGCTTCCTCAGGATCTATGGCCTGAGAGGGAATCACACGTTTCACACAAAGAGCTCCGTCTGAAGAGCCACAGGGTTCATGAAATATCTCTGAAAACTCAAACTAGCTCTTGCTGTGGTACTCTGACTGGGACTGTTTTTGATCGAGTGATCTTCTTCAAGAGTAAAGACTGAGTCAATGCTGCACTTCTGCCATTTTCCACACAAAAAAAGACTTGAAAAAGACGAGAAAATGCTGAGTCAGTAGGTCAGAATTAATATTGTATGAGCTAATTTATTTTCTACTTCATATGTGATCTGTCTAAACAATCACATATAATAAATTAGCCTTTATTTCTTCAGAGTTCAACACATTTGTAAATTATCATTAAAACAATTGCCTAAATGAAGCTGTTCCTCTGCAGGCAGTCGTTAATGTGGGTCTAAACATTGGTATTATTTACAGTATATTACCATCTATTTATCATTATAGTTTATTGATTATTCATAAAATGTGTTGTTTTATGTTCAATATTTAATCATTTATATTTTTGACATTTTACAGGGTAAAATAAATTAAGCTGTTGGTAAATGCAATCAACGGGACATTTTCTATTGTAAAAATTACTGTCAAACGTCACAATGATGTCACTTCCTTTGTTTGTTTTTGCAGTGAAGTAAATCATGTTCTAACAGGGTTCTACACAAAACAATATAATATTAATTTTGTGCTTAGTAAAAGTTAGTTAAAAAATTATGTTACAGTAAAATTTATTATTAATGATATTAAGATTAATTTATTTTGTGTCATTTTAAATGTAGTCTACAATAAAATATGAAATAAAAAATAACAAATAATTAAATAAATCTGAAGTACAGCGAAAACACTCTACTTCAAAATTTAACATTTCTATGTAGTTCTTGACATTTATTTGTAATTATTTGTCAAATTTAAATAAATCCCATTCATTTAATTAAAGCTAATCTAAGTAAACCTACACCATTTTTTTCAGTACAGTTTATGAATTCCTTCAACAGAATTTTACATTCTTTTAATTACATTTTATATACAGTAAAACATTTAAATATATTTGACAACATCTGATATTCCTGCTGATGAGGTCATTTTATGTAAGTTAGTAAGTAAAATGTATTTATAAAGCACCTTTCACAGACAAAGAGTCACAAAGTATATCGATATCAGTAAAACAAGTCAAACACACAATAAAACATAAATCAAAATAAATGAGATGCCATCTTGAACCAGGTTAGTGTTGGTTTAGCTGGTGACTGAATGAGCAGCTGATGGTGTTTGCAGCAGGATTATCTTCATGATTCTGCTGGTTTTACTCAGGCATGGGCTTCACGTGGGCTTCTACTATAACGTGATCATCACCTAGGCTCTCTTCTACCTGTTCTCCTTGAAGGGAGTCAAGACCTCAGGGAAGGTTTGAGCTCTTACTTGAACCCACTGATCTGGACGCAGGTGGTCTGCTGGTCTGCTGGTCTGCTGGGCTTTCCAAACTGGTGGTGTAAACACACAAAACCCCTCTAAAACAAATGAAACACACCAGACTGGCCAGACTAGGGACCAGCAAACACTGTGTCTGACTGATTAGACTTATCACAACACCATTCATACAGTGTACGTTCTTCACAAGTCTACTGTAAAGCTGTCATGCAACTGATCTGATCTTAAAATTAAAGTGAATGTTTGGTTGTTTGGTTTTTTAAGTATCATATAAATGTGATGCAATCATGTGGTAAGTTGTCGTGTGTGTGTGTGTGTGTGTGTGTGGATCACAGCCACGATGCCCTATGTCGTCCTGACCGTCATGCTGCTGCACGGTATCACTTTGCCTGGAGCCATCGATGGTATTAAAGCCTACCTGACTGTGGACTTCTTGCGCCTGTGTGAGACACACACACATACACACACACTTGTATTTTTGGTTTACGGGACTCTCCATAGGTGTAATGGTTTTTATGACTGATGTCAATCCCGTGGCAGAAACAGAGAAACAAACAGAGACATAATTAGCATAGCTGCTGTTCAAACCGAGCAATTCTGAATTGTTTAACCCAAGCTAAGGAATAATAATGTTCATATGATCAGATAACTGCAGTACAAGATTATAAGATGCATTATTTGAATGCTTGATGAAAGAGATGTGTTTTAAATCTAGATTTAAACAGAGAGTGTGAGACCTTACGGGGTAAGGTAAGTTATACAATAATTTGTATAGGTAGCCAGTGTAGAGACTGTAAAATTGGGGTAATATGATCATATTTTCTTGACCTGGTAAGGACTCTAGCTGCTGCTTTTTGGACGACCTGTAGCTTGTTTATTGACGAAGCAGGACAACCACCTAGAAGTGCATTACAATAGTCCAGTCTAGAGGTCATGAAAGCATGAACTAGCTTTTCTGCATCAGAATCAGATAACATGTTTCGTAGCTTGGCAATGTTTCTAAGATGGAAGAATGCAGTTTTTGTAACATGGGAAATATGATTTTCAAAAGACAAGATGATGTCTAATATATCACCCAGATTTCTGACTGTAGAGGAAGTAACAGTACATCCGTCTAGTTGCAGATTGTAATCTACAAGATTCTGTGTACTGTTTTTTGGTCCAATAATTAATATCTCTGTCTTATCCGAACTCAATAGGAGAAAATTATTGGTCATCCAATCTTTTCAATTTTTAACACACTCTGTTATCTTAGATCATTTAGAGGTTTCATCTGGTCTCTTTGAGATATATAGCTGAGTATCATCAGCATAACAGTGGAAACTAATCCCGTATTTTCTAATAATATTACCAAGGGGCAACATGTATATTTAGAATAGAAGGGGACCTAGGACGGATCCTTGTGGCACTCCATATTTTACTGGTGATAAATGAGATGACACCCCATTTAAATAAACAAAATGGTAGTGATCGGACAGGTAGGATCTAAACCATCTTAGAGCCTGCCCTTGAATACCTGTATAGTTTTGTAATCGATCTATGAGTATGTCATGATCTATGGTGTCGAACGCAGCACTAAGATAAAGTAAGACTAGAAATGAGATGCAGCCTTGATCTGATGCATGAGGTTCTCCATAAATATGTTTTTCTTTTTCTTTTTTTTTCTTTTTTGCAGGAAGGAGCACAATTGAGCAGATACACATTTTTCAAACATTTTTGACATAAATGGAAGATTTGAAATGGGCCTATTATTTGCCAGTTCACTAGGATCTAGTTATGATTTCTCAATAAGAGACTTAATAACCGCCAGCTTGAATGGTTTTGGGACGTGACCTAAAGATAACGACGAGTTAATGATATTGAGAAGTGGTTCTTCGGCCACAGGTAACAGCTCTTTTAGTAATTTAGTGGGTACAGGATCTTATAAACATGTTGTTGGTTTAGATACAGTGATAAGTTTATTTAGCTTTTCCTGTCCTATATTTGTAAAGCACTGCAGTTTATCTTTGGGTGCGATGGATGATACTGAAGTTTTAGATGCTGTAGAATCTACATTTGCTATTGTATTTTTGATGTTATCTATTTTATCAGTGAAGAAATTCATAAAGTCATTACTATTAAACTGTGAGGGAATATTTAGATTGGGTGGCGTCTGGTAATTTGTTAATTTAGCCACTGTGCTAAATAAAAACCTTGGATTGAAAAAGAATTTGAAAAAAAATCCAGGTCTAGGCACTCAGTAGGATGCAAAAGTTAAAAAGCCTTTATTGTTTAAAAGGGCTAAACATAAAACACCAACGCGTATCGGCTCACTGGCCTTCATCAGGGTGTTGGTGACAAACAAACAGAATCAAGCCATATTTATAGTTGCATTGATTTCAGGTGTGCCACTCTGGCACTTGCAACACAATTTATTTGCCATAGTTCAGATCATTTCTGATAACCAGAGGTTATACCAAACCAAAACCAAATGAGACATCTCCAAGTGGAAGAGCAGGAATGACACTACTGAAAATATCCAGTGTACTCCACACAATATACTCCAAAGGTCAATAAACAGATACACATCATAATTCTCCATTAAGATGGTTCTAAAACAACATGAATAGTGTACAAAAATAGCAAAATGGGTCTATTGTATTCAAAAAACATTATACTGTCCCTGTAGAGACACAACAATTATAAAAAAGGTGAAAGGTCAAAATCTTCATTGAGACCTGGATGACTAGTGGCCTTCAAGGAATAAATCCAACATGTCTCCCTCTGTTTAAGGCGTTTGATTATATCCCCACCCCTGGCATCAAGGCAACAGCCTCAATACCCACTAATCGGAACTGTTAATAGTGTAAGTTTTATTACTGAAAACATCCATAAATGTAGCAGTTTTAGCCATATTCTCACAATAATTACAATTACCACAAGGAAATTTTTCCCTTAGGTTGACGAAGCCAAGTTTCACGTCTAGGAGGGGGAAGGTAACTTCTTACTAACTTGTCTTTAATTGTAGGGGCCCTCTTAAAGATGATCTCAGGGGGTTCCATGAATATTTCCTGTAAAAACGGGTCACATTCAATAATGTTCCAGTTTTTCTTAATGTATTTAATCTGGACAGCCTCCTTGCTATAATGAGTGACAAAGTAGGGTTTCTGAGTTAACACTCTTTTGGGTCTAGACCTAAGCAGACTCTTCCTTTCAAGTGATTGTGCTCTATTATTGCTTGAACAAGAGTTTGTGTTCGATATCCTCTTTGTCGAAAACACTGCTGGATGTCCATCGATTGATTTTGGAAATCCTGATCTGAGTCACATATACGCCTTAGACTCTGGATCTGTCCAAAGGGTATGTTATCAATAAGCCATGGCGGATGAAAGGTATTTGCATGCAACAGGGTATTACGATCTGTTGCCTTTCTGAAGATAGACGCGTGTAATAATCCCTCATTATCTTTTGAGATCCGTAGATCCAGAACATTTATGTCGTGTACGTCATAGTCCAGACTAAATTTAAGGTTCTTATTTAAGCGTTTTACATAAACATGAAAGTCTACAAGTTCTTTTTCTGAACCTGAGAACATCAGAATAACATCATCAATAAATCGACCCCACCACAAGATCTTATCCTTAAAATGGGTTATCTTGGGAAAATATATAGCGTTCCTCCCACAAGCCTAAAAACAAATTGGCATAATTGGGAGCAAAACATTGCAGTCCCCTTTGCAGTCCTCTTTTCTTGTCTATACAGTTTATTTTGAAATCGAAAGACGTTGTTCTTTAACGTCCACTCAGTAAGTTGCACTATAAAGTCACTGGGAGGCATCACATGTTCAGGTCTGGATGACAGATAGTGTTTAGATTGTTTTGTTTGGGCAGCTGTGGCCTAATGGTTAGAGACTTGGACTAGT
The DNA here is from genome assembly GCF_963082965.1 of Carassius carassius. Taxonomy (NCBI): domain Eukaryota; kingdom Metazoa; phylum Chordata; class Actinopteri; order Cypriniformes; family Cyprinidae; genus Carassius; species Carassius carassius. The sequence goes on along the minus strand of NC_081778.1, from coordinate 847,282 downwards.
TACCAGATGGTCACCGGTTCAAGTCTCGGTGCTGGCAGGAGTTGTAGGTGGGAGGGAGTGAATGAACAGTGCTCTCTTCCACCCTCAATACTCATGGCTGAAGTGCCCTTGAGCAAGGCACTGAACCCCCAGTTGCTGGATATATAGCTGTCCCCTGCTCCGTGTGTGTGTGTGTGTGTTCGTGCTCACTGCTCCAGGTGTGTGTTCACTTCTCACTGCTGTGTGTGCACACTTGGATGGTTAAATGCAGAGCACCAATTCCGAGTATGGGCTACCATACCTGGCAAATGTCACGACTTTCACTTTATTTTCTATGAGATTGCAGAAATGCTCGGCCTTGACAGCTTTTAGAGCCTGTCTATCGCTGGACATACTTTTAAGCCTTTTGTTTACGGGGACACAGGAAGTGTCCTCATAAACCTTTTTTACACTGTAGTACCCCTGTCATTATACATATTTGTGTCCTCATTGTCACGGGCCGGCAAAGAAAGAACAGGGTCTGGGTCCAAATGCAGGGAAGAATCTTTTAATTAGAATAAAACTTAAACAAAAATCAAACACGATTAACATATAATACAGCCAGACAGAGTGGTGTGAGAGAGGAGAATATATAATGACAATGAGCAACAGCTGTGTGTGTGATTGAGAGACAGGTGTGCAGAGTGAAGGTGAATGAGTCCGGGAGCAAGGGAGAAACACAGGTGGAGCAACTAAAACAATAATGAGATGGCGGGGTAAGAAAGAGACAGGACAAAAGCACATGGCACCAAACAAACACAACACTCACAGAAGACTGTGACAGAAAGACAGAAGACTGTGACACTCATAAACCATATATACCAGTACACACACAAACACACACACAAGTCTGAATCTGTGTGAATGACTGATCAAAACTAATATAAATGTGGCTGGTTCTCAAAAGAGTGGACAATCTTGAATGATAAACCCTTTTGCAGCTCTTTAATGTAATTATATTCTATGTTCATCTAGAATATATTTATGAGAACTCATTTCTTGAAAAATATCTTTAAAACATACTGAACAATGTTTTATAAAAAAAGTAGAAATGTCTGTATTTTGTGAAAGGTTGAGGGTAAGGGGATAGAAAACATGGAATGGAAACATGGAAACCAGTGTGTGTGTTTATGAATCAGTCTCATATGAATCGCTCATGTCATCGTGGCGTAGGGGCAGGTGAAGTTACTATCAGCCTTAAATAAGTTTTTCCACAATCCGTGATTATTTTCTGAAGCACCACTTGGCAAAAAGACCTCAAAGTGGCAATTTCAGAATAAGATTAGACACATGTGTGCAGCAGCAATTTGCAAAATTGCTCTGTATTAAAAAGTTTCTTTCATCTTTCTGCTGAATGAGTTTCCTGCATTTATCTCTAATGATAGCTGTTGTATGGGCCCTTTGTGTGGCAAGATCTGCTTTTCTCTGGGAGTGGGGTTTGGTTTGCTAATCACCTTCTCCAGCTACAACAAATTCAGCATCAACTGCTACAGGTGAGCAGAGAGTCAAATTAATCAATATTACAAATTAGTATTGATTCATATCAATTTGTATGTACTAATGCATTTTTAGCATGTCAAGTTGCATATATTAACATTAGTTACAGCAGCATAAACAAACATGAATTAACAATGAACAACAATATAGTTATAGTTCATAACTCAAATGAACAAATGTAACTATATTGTAAAGTGTTGCCATAATCATTAATGAAATTCCTTTGAATTCAAGTCAAAATTGCTTTAAAAAAGTAGTGAAATAAACAAATTAAATCTCAAGAGTAGCCTATTATACAGCATTTAAATAATTTTTTACAATTATTGCATTTATTTCTTCAGTACATATTCAAAACTATAACACTGGATTATAATTATACAAATATAGCTTTAGAGCGCTGGATGCTCAGTGCTTCACATTTGTCAAACTTATTCTCAGGCAGAAAGGGACGGATGAGGAGACGCTGGAGAATGCTATAACTTGCCTTTATTTCCATAGATCAAGAGAGACAAACACAGGTTGTCGTATAACAGTCGACAAGGGAGAACAGAACGGGCTAGAACTAAATAGGGCAGATAACGAGGGGCAGACAGGTGAGGAGGATAACTAATGAGACACCTGGAACAAACTCACACAATCAGGGAGAAGGAACATACACAAAACACGGGACAGAGTCTTACAACATTGTCTATAATATATTTAGATATTTTATAATAAATTTTTTCCAGAAGCACTGAAGTCTTGATCTCAGATCAGCATTGTGATCGCTGTTCATCATGACAGACTCTTATAAACAGCAGCGTCTGAGACTGGGAAGTATTTGAGAGTGAAATCCATGTGTGTGTGAGAGGCAGAATGTCAGTGACAGAAACATGTCGATTTGTCTGATTCTCAGCAGCATTACTGTTGGACTGATTTGTATTTGCTGTCACAAATGCACAACTAATTTATGTTTTCTTATGATTTTTAAAACCATCTGATCTGACGAGATCAGCTGAAATGCTTGGAATTAATTTTACAAACTAATATCTATTCAAACCTTTAGGTTTGGTAATATGTTTTGATGTTTCTGAAAGAAGCCTCTTCAGCGCTGCATTTATTTGATAAAAAATACTGTAAAGAAATATAAAATATTTAAATCAGCTGTTTTCTGTGTGAATCTGTGTAATGTATTTCTGTGATGCTCCGCTGTATTTTCAGCATCATTCCTCCAGTCTTCAGTGTCACATGATCTTCAGAAATCAGAATAATATGATGATTTACTGCTCAAGAAACATTTCTGATTATTATCAATGTTGAACACAGTTGTGCTGCACAATATTTTTGTGGAAACTGAGATACATTTTATTTTTCAGGATTCACAGATGAATAGAAAGATCAAAAGAACAGCATTTAATTGAAATAAAAATATGTTGTAACATTACATATATATATATATATATATATATATATATATATATATATCTTTACTCTCACTTTAGATCAATTTAATGTGTTCTTGATGAATAAAACCATTAATTTCTTTAACTATGCAATTGTGCTATATCTTTTTTACAAGAGCAAATTTGAATTGCATTTGTTACATAATCTATGATATAATTCAGATAATTCAGTGCGTGAACACACATGCGCGCACACACACACACACACACACACACACACACACACACACACACACACACACACACACACACACAAGGAATTAATGAATGAATGATTTGTTTTAGTTTTTTTGGTGATTTCATAAAAATAAAAAAGTATGTTTGTTCTACTCATATAAATTCTTAATTAATACAGTATCTTGAGAGCCGTTCTCTCTGGTTTGTAACGCTGTGTATGATGTCGAGGTGTTGAGACTTTTCTGTTCACTTCTCCCCAGGTTCTGGTCTGGTGTTCATTATTTACGCAGAAGCCATTGCTACACTGCTGGGTTCATCAATGTGCTGTATATATATATATATATATATATATATACACACAGTCGTGGCCAAAAGTTTTGAGAATTACATAAATATTAGTTTTCAAAAAGTTTGCTGCTAAACTGCTTTTAGATCTTTGTTTCAGTTGTTTCTGTGATGTACTGAAATATAATTACAAGCACTTCATACGTTTCAAAGGCTTTTATCGACAATTACATGACATTTATGCAAAGAGTCAGTATTTGCAGTGTTGGCCCTTCTTTTTCAGGACCTCTGCAATTCGACTGGGCATGCTCTCAATCAACTTCTGGGCCAAATCCTCACTGATAGCAACCCATTCTTTCATAATCACTTCTTGGAGTTTGTCAGAATTAGTGGGTTTTTGTTTGTCCACCCGCCTCTTGAGGATTGACCACAAGTTCTCAATGGGATTAAGATCTGGGGAGTTTCCAGGCCATGGACCCAAAATTTCAACATTCTGGTCCCCGAGCCACTTAGTTATCACTTTTACCTTATGGCACGGTGCTCCATAGTGCAGGAAAATGCATTGTTTTTCACCAAACTGTTGTTGGATTGTTGGAAGAAGTTGCTGTTGGAGGGTGTTTTGGTACCATTCTTTATTCATGGCTGTGTTTTTGGGCAGAATTGTGAGCGAGCCCACTCCCTTGGATGAGAAGCAACCCCACACATGAATGGTGTCAGGATGCTTTACTGTTGGCATGACACAGGACTGATGGTAGCGCTCATCTTTTCTTCTCCAGACAAGCCTTTTTCCAGATGCCCCAAACAATCGGAAAGGGGCTTCAACGGAGAATATGACTTTGCCCCAGTCCTCAGCAGTCCATTCACTATATTTTCTGGAGAAGATCAGTCTGTCCCTGATGGTTTTTTTGGAGAGAAGGGGCTTCTTTGCAGCCCTTCTTGACACCAGGCCATCTTCCAAAAGTCTTGTCCTCACTGTGTGTGCAGATGCGCTCACACCTGCCTGCTGCCATTCCTGAGCAAGCTCTGCACTGGTGGCACTCCGATCCCGCAGCTGAATCCTCTTTAGGAGACCATCCTGGCGCTTGCTGGACTTTCTTGGACGCCCTGAAGCCTTCTTTACAAGAATTGAACCTCTTTCCTTGTAGTTCTTGAAGATCCTATGAATTGTTGATTTAAATTGTTGATTTAGGGGTGTCGCTGTTGGACAGTGTTTTCTCTACTTCCTGTTGGCCTTCTGTAGCAAATCGTAGCTCCGTGTAGCTGTTTTTATTTTATTTTTTCTCTAGAATCTTTATCTTACTATCACTCTCTGTTTTTTAAAGTGGGTAAAATATAACTTAATTCACACCATATTTCTGATATTATCGATCAATCTTATCAGATTAACTTTGATCGTTCACTTTTATTTTATTTCCGTGAGTGCAGTACACCTGCAAAGCGTTAGCACTCGTTAGCTTGTCAGTAGCGTCTTCATTCGAACCTATCGCTGTATTCTTTTCTCCTCTCGCTCCAGTTTTTCACAAGTTCATCAAACAACTGCAGTAAGAAGTTTCATCAAGCACTGTGAGTAATGGCTTCTCCTATGATTGTTTCTTGCACCTCTTGCCACATGTACAGTTTATCTATCTCTGTCGCTGATGAGGGATTCACATGTGATAAATGCAGGGAAATAGTTAGGCTGACAGAGAAGATTTCAGAATTAGAGACACGCATCCAAACTTTAATTGAGGACAGTAAGAATGTTAGGGCTCTAGATATGGCTTTGGATGCGTCTAGCTCAGAGATTCCTGTACATTGTTCGGTTCCGGAAACAGAGCCCCAGCAGCAGGGCAACTGGGTGACGGTGAGGCAGCGTAGTCGTGGGTCAAAACACCGCTCTTCTGTTCCGATCAAAACATTAAACAGGTTCTCCCCACTCAGTGATGCACCCACTGAGAAACCTGATGAAAGTGCTCTAGTTATTGGTGATTCTATTGTACGGAACGTGAATATAGAGACACCAGCCACCATAGTCAAATGTTTACGGGGAGCCAGAGCGCCTGACATCTTGGCAAATTTAAAAGTGCTGGCTAATGCTAAACGTAAATACAGTAAGATTGTTATTCATGCCGGCGCTAATGATGTTCGACTTCGCCAGTCGGAGATCACTAAAAATAACATTAAAGAGGTGTGTGAACTTGCAAGCACGATGTCAGACACTGTAATATGCTCTGGTCCCCTCTCTGCTTACCGTGGTGATGAGATGCATAGCAGATTGTCATCACTCAATGGCTGGATGTCTAAGTGGTGCCCACAGAATAACATAGGTTTCATAGACAATTGGACAAGCTTTTGAGGCAGACCTGACCTGCTTAAAAAAGATGGTCTTCATCCCTCCTGGGGTGGTGCCACTCTTCTCCCTAGAAATTTGGCAAATAGTCTTTGTGTTTATACTTGACTAACTGGGGCCCAGGTCAGGAAGCAGACAGACTGGCTAAACCGACCGTCTGCTAGCTGCCTCCCGTCACAGAGGTCAGTTAATTCTCAGCACATAGAGACTTTTTCACCTAGATATCACACTATAGAGACTGTGTCTGTTCCCCGAACTAGAAAAAACAAAAACGTCCAAACCAAGTTAAGATTAACAATTTAATTGAGGTTCAACAAATAAAAAACAGAAGCAATATGGATAAACAAATGATGAAGCTTGGCTTATTGAATATCAGATACCTTTCTACGAAAACACTTTTTGTAAATAATATGATCACTGATCATAATATAGATGTACTCTGTTTGACAGAAACCTGGCTAAAACTTGATGATTACATTATTTTAAATGAGTCCACCCCCCAAGATTACTGTTATAAACATGAGCCGCGTCTAAAAGGCAAAGGTGGAGGTGTTGCTTCAATTTATAACAACGTTTTCAGGATCTCTCAGAGAGCAGGCTTCAAGTATAACTCGTTTGAAGTAATGGTGCTTCATATAACATTATCCAGAGAAACAAATGTTAATGATAAATCCTCTGTTATGTTTGTACTGGCTACTGTATACAGGCCACCAGGGCACCATACAGACTTTATTAAAGAGTTTGGTGATTTTACATCCGAGTTAGTTCTGGCTGCAGATAAAGTCTTAATAGTTGGTGATTTTAATATCCATGTTGATAATGAAAACGATGCATTGGGATCAGCATTTATAGACATTCTGAACTCTATTGGTGTTAGACAACACGTTTCAGGACCTACTCATTGTCGAAATCATACTCTAGATTTAATACTGTCACATGGAATTGATGTTGATGGTGTTGAAATTATTCAGCCAAGTGATGATATCTCAGATCATTATTTAGTTCTGTGCAAACTTCATATAGCCAAAATTGTAAATCCTACTTCTTGTTACAAGTATGGAAGAACCATCACTTCTAACACAAAAGACTGCTTTTTAAGTTATCTTCCTGATGTATCCAAATTCCTTAGCATATCCAAAACCTCAGAACTTGATGATATAACAGAAACTATGGACTCTCTCTTTTCTAGCACTTTAAATACAGTTGCTCCTTTACGCTTAAGGAAGGTTAAGGAAAACAGTTTGACACCATGGTATAATGAGCATACTCGCACCCTAAAGAGAGCAGCCCGAAAAATGGAGCGCAGCTGGAGGAAAACAAAACTAGAGGTATTTCGTATTGCTTGGCGGGAAAGTAACATATCCTACAGAAAAGCATTAAAAACTGCTAGATCCGATTACTTTTCTTCTCTTTTAGAAGAAAACAAACATAACCCCAGGTATTTTTTCAATACAGTGGCTAAACTAACGAAAAATAAAGCCTCAACAAGTGTTGACATTTCCCAACATCACAGCAGTAATGACTTTATGAACTACTTTACTTCTAAAATCGATACTATTAGAGATAAAATTGCAACCATTCAGCTGTCAGATACAGTATCATATCACCCAGTGCACTATAGACCCCCTGAGGAACAGTTCCACTCATTCTTTACTATAGGAGAGGAAGAATTGTATAAACTTGTTAAATCATCTAAACCAACAACATGTATGTTAGACCCTATACCATCTAAGCTCCTGAAAGAGGTGCTTCCAGAAGTCATAGATCCTCTTCTGACTATTATTAATTCCTCATTGTCATTAGGATATGTCCCCAAAACCTTCAAACTGGCTGTTATTAAGCCTCTCATCAAAAAACCACAGCTTGACCACAAAGAACTAGTTAATTATAGACCAATCTCGAATCTCCCTTTTCTGTCCAAGATACTAGAAAAGGTGGTATCCTCACAATTATATTCCTTCTTAGAGAAAAATGGTATATGTGAGAATTTCCATTCAGGATTTAGACCGTATCATAGTACTGAGACTGCTCTCCTTAGAGTTACAAATGATCTGCTCTTATCATCTGATCGTGGGTGTATCTCTCTATTAGTTTTATTGGATCTTAGTGCTGCGTTTGACACAATTGACCACAAAATTCTTTTGCATAGACTTGAACACTTTGTTGGCATCAGTGGAAGTGCATTAGCATGGTTTAAATCGTACTTATATGACCGCCATCAGTTCGTAGCAGTGAATGAAGATGTATCCTATCGATCACAAGTGCAGTATGGAGTACCTCAAGGCTCAGTACTAGGGCCGCTACTCTTCACGCTCTATATGTTACCCTTGGGAGATATCATCAGGAAACATGGTGTTAGCTTTCACTGTTATGCTGATGATACTCAACTCTATATTTCTTCGCAGCCCGGTGAAACACACCAATTTGAAAAACTAATGGATTGCTTAGTCAATATAAAAAACTGGATGACAAGTAATTTCTTACTGCTAAATTCTGAAAAAACAGAGGTGTTAATTACAGGACCTAAAAACTCCGCTTGTAATAACCTAGAACACTGTCTAAGACTTGATGGTTGCTCTGTCAATTCTTCGTCATCAGTTAGGAACCTAGGTGTGCTATTTGACCACAATCTTTCCTTAGAAAGCCACGTTTCTAGCATTTGTAAAACTGCATTTTTCCATCTCAAAAATATATCTAAATTACGGCCTATGCTCTCAATGTCAAATGCAGAAATGTTAATCCATGCTTTTATGACCTCAAGGTTAGATTATTGTAATGCTTTATTGGGTGGTTGTTCTGCACGCTTAGTAAACAAACTACAGCTAGTCCAAAATGCAGCAGCAAGAGTTCTTACTAGAACCAGGAAGTATGACCGTATTAGCCCTGTCCTGTTAACACTGCACTGGCTCCCTATCAAGCATCGTATAGATTTTAAAATATTGCTTATTACCTATAAAGCTCTGAATGGTCTAGCACCTCAGTATTTGAATGAGCTCCTTTTACATTATAATCCTCTACGTCCGCTACGTTCTCAAAACTCAGGCAATTTGATAATACCTAGAATATCAAAATCAACTGCGGGCGGCAGATCCTTTTCCTATTTGGCGCCTAAACTCTGGAATAACCTACCTAACATTGTTCGGGAGGCAGACACACTCTTGCAGTTTAAATCTAGATTAAAGACCCATCTCTTTAACCTGGCATACACATAACATACTAATATGCTTTTATTATCCAAATCCGTTAAAGAATTTTTAGGCTGCATTAATTAGGTAAACCGGAACCGGAAACACTTCCCATAACACCCTATGTACTTGCTACATCATTAGAAGAATGGCATCTACGCTAATATTTGTCTGTTTCTCTTTTGTTCCAAGGTCACCGTGGCCACCAGATCCAGTCTGTGTCCAGATCAGAGGGTCACTGCAGTCACCCGGATCCAGTACGTATCCAGACCAGATGCTGGATCAGCACCTAGAAAGGACCTCTACATCCCTGAAAGACAGCGGAGACCAGGACAACTAGAGCCCCAGATACAGATCCCCTGTAAAGACCTTGTCTCAAAGGAGCACCAGGACAAGACCACAGGAAACAGATGATTCTTCTGCACAATCTGACTTTGCTGCAGCCTGGAATTGAACTACTGGTTTCGTCTGGTCAGAGGAGAACTGGCCCCCCAACTGAGCCTGGTTTCTCCCAAGGTTTTTTTCTCCATTCTGTCACCGATGGAGTTTCGGTTCCTTGCCGCTGTCGCCTCTGGCTTGCTTAGTTGGGGACACTTCATCTACAGCGATATCGTTGACTTGATTGCAAATAAATGCACAGACACTATTTAATTGAACAGAGATGACATAACTGAATTCAATAATGAACTGCCTTTATCTATCATTTTTTCATTGTTGACACTTTTCCTAATGAATGTTGTTCAGTTGCTTTGACGCAATGTATTTTGTTTAAAGCGCTATATAAATAAAGGTGACTTTGACTTTGACTTTGACATTTAGGTGCAATCTTAGTAGCCACAATATCCTTGCCTCTGAAGCCATTTTTATGCAACGCAATGATGGCTGCACGCGTTTCTTTGCAGGTCACCATGGTTAACAATGGAAGAACGATGATTTCAAGCATCACCCTCCTTTTAACATGTCAAGTCTGCCATTCTAACCCAATCAGCCTGACATAATGATCTCCAGCCTTGTGCTCATCAACATTCTCACCTGAGTTAACAAGACGATTACTGAAATGATCTCAGCAGGTCCTTTAATGACAGCAATGAAATGCAGTGGAAAGGTTTTTTTGGGATTAAGTTCATTTTCATGACAAAGAAGGACTATGCAATTCATCTGATCACTCTTCGTAAAATTCTGGAGTATATGCAAATTGCTATTATAAAAACTTAAGCAGCAGCTTTTCCAATTTCCAATATTAATGTAATTCTCAAAACTATTGGCCACGACTGTACATCCTATTTTATTTTTATTTTTTTGGTTTGTTTAATTTGAAAAAAAAAAATCTAATTGTTTAATTTCAGTTATTTTAAGAAAGTTAGAACAAGAGCAATTGTAATTGAATGTCATTGTATGAAATCAAAAATAAAATAAAATAAAAATAAAAAAATTACCAGTATTAACCCATTGGAATGAGTGGATTTTAATGAAATTCCTTTGAATTTAAGTAATGATTGCTCAAAAACAGCCAAACTGTATGAAACCTACATATTCATTTCTAAAATAAATAATTAATAATAATACTAATAAAATGTTGAATGTAAATGATGCAGTGAATAGAAGCTGAGGTACAGTGCGCCCAGTCCTGGATCAGTGTCTGTTTCTCAGATAAGAGGGATGGAGTCTGTGATCACGGGACTCATCGATGAAGTCAAGTTCCTGCACAAACATCGAGAGCTCTTCACACTCTTCATCGTGATCCTTTGCTTCCGGCTTTGCTACCGTTCGGACGTTCTAGCTTACTGCTCTGCGCTTTGCTTCTTATTTCTGTACTTTTCTCTGATTTTTTCTAAGATTTCTACTTCAGCAGATCAGCACAGTGCTCAAACAACAGATTTTTGGCACAAACGCTAAAACTAAAAACTCTTTGGGACTGGAATAATACTACAAAAAGAAAACTTTGTCTCCCACTGCCAGCAGCTTACATTCCAGAGAGGGGAAAACAACTGCCTACATTCAAACAGAAGAGAGAGAAAATGCCTCCTGTTGGATCTACTTGTTGCATGAACTGCTGCAAACTTCTACAAAGGATTGTGATTCTTGAAACAAAGTTACTTGCTTGACTTCCAAAACAGACGGAACACTTAGCAGACCGTCGTCATGGACCCTCTCAGCATACAGCCGGTGAGTCCCATGAATCTTATGGATCTCAACAGTTTATACCAAGTGTAGAGGAACAAGCCGAAACTGATCGACACACTAATCGATGGCACAAACAGGGAGCGAGACCCAAAGGAACACGAGACATCAGATTGGCACGAGTTTCTCGTATTGCTGCCATAGCTTCCTCTACCCCAGATTCGACTATGACAAGGCTTGTGAATACTGGCATTCTACCTCCCCCTATACATCTTGAGAACAGATTTGAAGCATTAATGAATGTGGGTGAGGAATCCCCAAATGTGATTAAACATCTATTGGATCAGCCAGCAGCTAACAGCGCTACTACCCAGCCAACATTTCCATGTGGGCCCCATGTGGGTTTTTGGTGGGCTGTCAGTTGTGCCCTGCATGGGCAACCCAAATGGGACCAGTACATTTTTGTCCATCGGCTCCACTTGGGCCCTGTGTGTGTTAACCCATAGGGGCCCATGATGGTTCCAGAGTGGGCTCCAAGTAGGGCCCATGTGTATGTTAGAGGGGCCCACATGGGTCCCAAATGGGTTCTAATAACTGGGGCCAAGGTGGGCCACATACAAAACCCTTATGGGGCCCAGATGGGTGATTACACTAGACCCACAAATGGCCCTTATATGGGGTTTTAGTGGGACCACAGTGGGTCAGAACTGGGCCCCATTTATATTTCTTTATTACATCCTCTTGATAAAGTTAATGTGCTAATATGCAATAAAACTCTAAATTAAAACGTTTTGTTTACCTAAACAATTGGTGCTTAATACATTTTAAATTAAATGTTAAAATATTTTTTTTTAAATGTGAAGAAAATGACTTAAACTCAGAATCTCTAAATCAAATTTTTTATTTGGTAAAACAAAGTAAAACAAAACAGGATAAAAATGGATACAAATACGGTAACACTTTCTATGAAGCCCATATTTATAATACATTATAAGGGTACTCTTAAGGCATTATAATGAATGCATAATGCATTATAAAAAAAACTTATAATGTGTTATATCAACTCATGAATAATCATAACAATTATAATACATCATAATACATTACATAATATAATTCATCATGGTTATAAGTTTAAGAGTATGATTATTTATAACACAATGAACACCATATTAAATCTACTTAATTTACAGTATAATGGACTGTATCATATCTTGACATTGTTTATTTCAGATCTGCACAGTATCTTATTACAGTTTGTGGTTAGATGTTGAGTGTTACTTGAGTGTTTCCTTTGGAGCTAATGTTAATTGATGTGAGCTTAATACTCTTATCTGAAAAAAAGCAAACTTTTATATGGTTACATTTTATTTTGATGGTCCCCTTAATCAATCGACTATAAGCAACTTTGCCACTACATGTCAACTAACTCTCATTAGAGTATTAGTAAGCTCAAGAATGGTAGAATATAGTATGGTAGAATAAGTTGACGTACTTGCAAAGACACCTATGTCAGTTTATCTGTTGGTTGACCATCATAATAAAGTGTTGTGCATATATTTACAGTAGCAGACATAGTAATACTCCAATGACCGCTAGTTGATATAGTTGCAGAGTTACCCAACAGCTGTCTAAGGGGTACCATCAAAATAATCAAACTGATATTACAATACAATAGTTCAAAGCAAATGTGTCATATTACAAATTCATCTGATCTGATATCTGATCTTATGGCTGTTTGAGTGAAACAATTTTTTAGTTATTATTGTTATTATTACTACTACTTATAAGTGGTATTTGACCGCTTTAAATAAAGTAGCATCAGAAAAATGGCAAGATATGAGACTTATAATACATTATAACTATGAATAATATAATCCATTGTAAAAGTGAATGCAACGTGTTCATTGTGTTATAAATAATCATACTCTTAAAAGCTATAACCACAAATAAGTAAATATATTAAACCTGTTCTTATGAATATTCATGAGATGATCCAACATATTATAAGTTGTATTATAATGCATTCCTCATAATGCTTTAAGAATACCATTATAATGTATAATATGGGCTTCATAGAAAGTGTTAATATAAAAATACTTGAACAGAACAGGATGAAATGGTATTATTCCTGGGCCTGTGCAGACTTCTCAGCTTCATACCTAAAAAAACAGTAAGAAAGAAAAACAGAAAAGTCAATTATTTTAAAATACTACTGAAACATTTACAAAAGCATTAAAAAGCATGCATAGTTATAATCAAGTTTTGCCAGCACTTCAAATTTTTGCCCAAGTTATACTACTAAAGGTAATATGAACAAGTTAAAAGTGACACCATTCAGTTTAGAAATGTAATTTTAAAAGTACTATTATTTTGTTATATATTCAGTAACACAAGTTAATGCTTCACACCAACAGCTTTATTCATGATCTTTTATTTTTCGCAGCTAAACTTTAACACAGAATTACCAGAATATTAACCATATTTGTGTGTTCCGAGTGACGGTGTGTGTTATCTCAGTGAGGGTTGTGTGCGGTGTTTCTCCTCTCGGTGTGTTCCGAGTGACGGTGTGTGTCATCTCAGCGAGGGGTGTGAGTAGTGTTTCTCCTCTCTGTGTGTTCTGAGTGACGGTGTGTGTTATCTCAGCGAGGGTCGTGTGTAGTGTTTCTCCTCTCGGTATGTTCTGAGTGACGGTGTGTATTATCTCAGCGAGGGTCATGTGTAGTGTTTCTCCTCTCGGTGTGTTCTGAGTGACGGTGTGTGTTATCTCAGTGAGGGTCGTGTGTGGTGTTTCTCCTCTCGGTGTGTTCTGAGTGACGGTGTGTGTTATCTCAGTGAGGGTCGTGTGCGGTGTTTCTCCTCTCGGTGTGTTCTGAGTGACGGTGTCATCTCGGCGAGGGTCGTGTGTGGTGTTTCTCCTCTCGGTGTGTTCTGAGTGACGGTGTGTGTCATCTCGCCGAGGGTCGTGTGTGGTGTTTCTCCTCTCTGTGTGTTCTGAGTGACGGTGTGTGTTATCTCGGCGAGGGTCGTGTCTGGTGTTTCTCCTCTCGGTGTGTTCCGAGTGACGGTGTGTGTTATCTCGGCGAGGGTCGTGTGTGGTGTTTCTCCTCTCGGTGTGTTCCGAGTGACGGTGTGTATCATATCGACGAGGGTCGTGTGTGGTGTTTCTCCTCTCGGTGTGTTCCGAGTGACAGTGTGTGTCATCTCAGCGAGGGGCGTGTGCGGTGTTTCTCCTCTCGTTGTGTTCCGAGTGACGGTGTGTGTCATCTCAGCGAGGGGCGTGTGCGGTGTTTCTCCTCTCGGTGTGTTCCGAGTGACGGTGTGTGTCATCTCAGCGAGGGGCGTGTGCGGTGTTTCTCCTCTCGGTGTGTTCCGAGTGACGGTGTGTGTCATCTCAGCGAGGGGCGTGTGCGGTGTTTCTCCTCTCGGTGTGTTCCGAGTGACGGTGTGTGTCATCTCGGCGAGGGTCGTGTGTGGTGTTTCTCCTCTCGGTGTGTTCCGAGTGACAGTGTGTGTCATCTCAGCGAGGGGCGTGTGCGGTGTTTCTCCTCTCGTTGTGTTCCGAGTGACGGTGTGTGTCATCTCAGTGAGGGGCGTGTGCGGTGTTTCTCCTCTCGGTGTGTTCCGAGTGACGGTGTGTGTCATCTCAGCGAGGGGCGTGTGCGGTGTTTCTCCTCTCGGTGTGTTCCGAGTGACGGTGTGTGTTATATCGGCGAGGGTCGTGTGTGGTGTTTCTCCTCTCAGTGTGTTCCGAGTGACAGTGTGTGTCATCTCAGCGAGGGGCGTGTGCGGTGTTTCTCCTCTCGTTGTGTTCCGAGTGACGGTGTGTGTCATCTCAGCGAGGGGCGTGTGCGGTGTTTCTCCTCTCGGTGTGTTCCGAGTGACGGTGTGTGTCATCTCAGCGAGGGTTGTGTGCAGTGTTTCTCCTCTCGGTGTGTTCCGAGTGACGGTGTGTGTTATCTCAGCGAGGGGCGTGTGCGGTGTTTCTCCTCTCGGTGTGTTCCGAGTGACGGTGTGTGTCATCTCAGCGAGGGTTGTGTGCAGTGTTTCTCCTCTCGGTGTGTTCTGAGTGACAGTGTGTGTCATCTCAGCGAGGGGCGTGTGCGGTGTTTCTCCTCTCGGTGTGTTCCGAGTGACGGTGTGTGTTATCTCAGCGAGGGTTGTGTGCGGTGTTTCTCCTCTCGGTGTGTTCCGAGTGACGGTGTGTGTAATCTCAGCGAGGGTTGTGTGCGGTGTTTCTCCTCTCGGTGTGTTCCGAGTGACGGTGTGTGTCATCTCAGTGAGGGGTGTGTGTAGTGTTTTTCCTCTCGGTGTGTTCTGAGTGACGGTGTGTGTTATCTCAGCGAGGGGCGTGTGTGGTGTTTCTCCTCTCGGTGTGTTACGAGTGACGGTGTGTTTTATCTCAGCGAGGGGCGTGTGTGGTGTTTCTCCCCTCGGTGTGTTACGAGTGACGGTGTGTTTTATCTCAGCGAGGGGCATGTGTGGTGTTTCTCCTCTCGGTGTGTTCTGAGTGACGTGTGTGTTATCTCAGGGAGGGTTGTGTGTGGTGTTTCTCCTCTCGGTGTGTTCTGAGTGACGGTGTGTGTTATCTCAGCGAGGGGCGTGTGCGGTGTTTCTCCTCTCGGTGTGTTCCGAGTGACGGTGTGTGTTATCTCAGCGAGGGGCGTGTGCGGTGTTTCTCCTCTCGGTGTGTTTCGAGTGACGGTGTGTGTCATCTCAGCGAGGGTTGTGTGCAGTGTTTCTCCTCTCGGTGTGTTACGAGTGACGGTGTGTGTTATCTCAGTGAGGGTTGTGTGTAGTGTTTCTCCTCTCGGTGTGTTCTGAGTGACGGTGTGTGTTATCTCAGCGAGGGGCGTGTGTGGTGTTTCTCCTCTCGGTGTGTTCTGAGTGACGGTGTGTGTCATCTCAGCGAGGGGCGTGTGTGGTGTTTCTCCTCTCTGTGTGTTCTGAGTGAAGTGTGTGTTATCTCAGTGAGGGGTGTGTGTGGTGTTTCTCCTCTCGGTGTGTTACGAGTGACGGTGTGTGTTATCTCAGCGAGGGGCGTGTGTGGTGTTTCTCCTCTCGGTGTGTTCTGAGTGACGGTGTGTGTCATCTCAGCGAGGGGCGTGTGTGGTGTTTCTCCTCTCGGTGTGTTCTGAGTGACGTGTGTGTTATCTCAGTGAGGGGTGTGTGTGGTGTTTCTCCTCTCGGTGTGTTACGAGTGACGGTGTGTGTTATCTCAGCGAGGGGCGTGTGTGGTGTTTCTCCTCTCGGTGTGTTCTGAGTGACGGTGTGTGTCATCTCAGCGAGGGGCGTGTGTGGTGTTTCTCCTCTCGGTGTGTTCTGAGTGACGTGTGTGTTATCTCAGTGAGGGGTGTGTGTGGTGTTTCTCCTCTCGGTGTGTTACGAGTGACGGTGTGTGTTATCTCAGCGAGGGGCGTGTGTGGTGTTTCTCCTCTCGGTGTGTTCTGAGTGACGGTGTGTGTCATCTCAGCGAGGGGCTTGTGCGGTGTTTCTCCTCTCGGTGTGTTCCGAGTGACGGTGTGTGTCATCTCAGCGAGGGGCGTGTGCGGTGTTTCTCCTCTCGGTGTGTTCCGAATGACGGTGTGTCATCTCAGCAAGGGGCGTGTGCGGTGTTTCTCCTCTCGGTGTGTTCCGAGTGATGGTGTGTGTTATCTCAGCGAGGGTTGTGTGCGGTGTTTCTCCTCTCGGTGTGTTCCGAGTGACGGTGTGTGTCATCTCAGCGAGGGTTGTGTGCGGTGTTTCTCCTCTCGGTGTGTTCCGAGTGACGGTGTGTGTTATCTCAGCGAGGGTTATGTGTGGTGTTTCTCCTCTCGGTGTGTTCCGAGTGATGGTGTGTGTCATCTCAGCGAGGGGTGTTTGTAGTGTTTCTCCTCTCGGTGTGTTCTGAGTGACGGTGTGTGTTATCTCAGCGAGGGGCGTGTGTGGTGTTTCTCCTCTCGGTGTGTTACGAGTGACGGTGTGTTTTATCTCAGCGTGGGGCGTGTGTGGTGTTTCTCCTCTCGGTGTGTTACGAGTGACGGTGTGTTTTATCTCAGCGAGGGGCGTGTGTGGTGTTTCTCCTCTCGGTGTGTTCTGACTGACGTGTGTGTTATCTCAGGGAGGGGTGTGTGTAGTGTTTCTCCTCTCGGTGTGTTCTGAGTGACGGTGTGTGTTATCTCAGCGAGGGGCGTGTGTGGTGTTTCTCCTCTCGGTGTGTTCCGAGTGACGGTGTGTGTCATCTCAGCGAGGTTTGTGTGCGGTGTTTCTCCTCTCGGTGTCTTCTGAGTGACGGTGTGTGTCATCTCAGCGAGGGGTGTGTGCGGTGTTTCTCCTCTCGGTGTGTTCCGAGTGACGGTGTGTGTCATCTCAGCGAGGGGCGTGTGCGGTGTTTCTCCACTCGGTGTGTTCCGAGTGACGGTGTGTGTTATCTCAGCGAGGGTTGTGTGTGGTGTTTCTCCTCTCGGAGTGTTCCGATCGAAAAACTCTAATATTTCAGTGTATGTTTAGGTATTTGTACACATATTTTCATATATTAACTCTGTGAATGTGCTTTTATGTAAACCCAAGCATTAACTCTTGAAAAATTTGAAATTAACTAAATGCGGTGTTTGGTGTTTCTCCTCTCGGTGTGTTCCGAGTGACGGTGTGTGTCATCTCAGCGAGGGTTGTGTGCAGTGCTTCTCCTCTCGGTGTGTTCCGAGTGACGGTGTGTGTTATCTCAGCGAGGGGCGTGTGCGGTGTTTCTCCTCTCGGTGTGTTCCGAGTGACGGTGTGTGTCATCTCAGCGAGGGTGTGTGTTATCTCAGCGAGGGGCGTGTGTGGTGTTTCTCCTCTCGGTGTGTTACGAGTGACGGTGTGTTTTATCTCAGCGAGGGGCGTGTGTGGTGTTTCTCCTCTCCTTGTGTTACGAGTGACGGTGTGTGTCATCTCAGCGAGGGGTGTTTGTAGTGTTTCTCCTCTCGGTGTGTTCCGAGTGACGGTGTGTGTCATCTCAGCGAGGGTTGTGTGCAGTGTTTCTCCTCTCGGTGTGTTCCGAGTGACGGTGTGTGTTATCTCAGCGAGGGGCGTGTGCGGTGTTTCTCCTCTCGGTGTGTTCCGAGTGACGGTGTGTGTCATCTCAGCGAGGGTGTGTGTCATCTCAGCGAGGGTTGTGTGCGGTGTTTCTCCTCTCGGTGTGTTCCGAGTGACGGTGTGTGTCATCTCAGCGAGGGGCGTGTGTGGTGTTTCTCCTCTCCTTGTGTTACGAGTGACGGTGTGTGTTATCTCAGCGAGGGTTGTGTGTGGTGTTTCTCCTCTCGGTGTGTTCCGATCGAAAAACTGTAATATTTCAGTGTGTGCTTAGGTATTTTTACACATATTTTCATATATTAACTCTGTGAATGTGCTTTTATGTAAACCCAAGCATTAACTCTTGAAAAATTTGAAATTAACTAAATGCGGTGTTTCTCCTCTCGATGTGTTTTGAGTGACGGTGTGTTATCTCAGCGAGGGGCGTGTGCGGTGTTTCTCCTCTCGGTGTGTTCCGAGTGACGGTGTGTGTTATCTCAGCGAGGGTTGTGTGCGGTGTTTCTCCTCTCGGTGTGTTCTGAGTGACGGTGTATGTTATCTCAGCGAGGGTTGTGTGTGGTTTTTCTCCTCTCGGTGTGTTTCGAGTGACGGTGTGTGTCATCTCAGCGAGGGGCGTGTGCGGTGTTTCTCCTCTCGGTGTGTTCCGAGTGACGGTGTGTGTCATCTCAGCGAGGGGTGTGTGTAGTGTTTCTCCTCTCGGTGTGTTCCGAGTGACGGTGTGTGTTATATCGGCGAGGGTTGTGTGTGGTGTTTCTCCTCTCGGTGTGTTCCGAGTGACGGTGTGTGTTATCTCAGCGAGGGTTATGTGTGGTGTTTCTCCTCTCGGTGTGTTCCGAGTTACGGTGTGTGTCATCTCAGCGAGGGGTGTGTGTAGTGTTTCTCCTCTCGGTGTGTTCCGAGTGACGGTGTGTGTCATCTCAGCGAGGGGTGTGTGTAGTGTTTCTCCTCTCGGTGTGTTCCGAGTGACGGTGTGTGTTATATCGGCGAGGGTTGTGTGTGGTGTTTCTCCTCTCGGTGTGTTCCGAGTGACGGTGTGTGTTATCTCAGCGAGGGTTATGTGTGGTGTTTCTCCTCTCGGTGTGTTCCGAGTTACGGTGTGTGTCATCTCAGCGAGGGGTGTGTGTAGTGTTTCTCCTCTCGGTGTGTTCCGAGTAACGGTGTGTGTTATCTCAGCGAGGGGCGTGTGTGGTGTTTCTCCTCTCGGTGTGTTCCGAGTGACGGTGTGTGTTATCTCAGCGAGGGTTGTGTGTGGTGTTTCTCCTCTCGGTGTGTTCCGAGTGACGGTGTGTGTCATCTCAGCGAGGGTTGTGTGCGGTGTTTCTCCTCTCGGTGTGTTCTGAGTGACGGTGTGTGTTATCTCAGTGAGGGTTGTGTGCGGTGTTTCTCCTCTTGGTGTGTTCTGAGTGACGGTGTGTGTTATCTCAGCGAGGGTTATGTGCGGTGTTTCTCCTCCCGGTGTGTTCCGAGTGACGGTGTGTATCATCTCATGAGGGTTGTGTGTGGTGTTTCTCCTCTCGGTGTGTTCCGAGTGATGGTGTGTGTCATCTCAGCGAGGGGTGTGTGTAGTGTTTCTCCTCTCGGTGTGTTCCGAGTGACGGTGTGTGTTATATCGGCGAGGGTTGTGTGTGGTGTTTCTCCTCTCGGTGTGTTCCGAGTGACCGTGTGTGTTATCTCAGCGAGGGTTATGTGTGGTGTTTCTCCTCTCGGTGTGTTCCGAGTGATGGTGTGTGTTATCTCAGCGAGGGTCGTGTGTGGTGTTTCTCCTCTCGGTGTGTTCTGAGTGACGGTGTGTGTTATCTCAGCGAGGGTTGTGTGCGGTGTTTCTCCTCTCGGTGTGTTCTTAGTGACGGTGTATGTTATCTCAGCGAGGGTCGTGTGTGGTGTTTCTCCTCTCGGTGTGTTCTGAGTGACGGTGTGTGTTATCTCAGCGAGGGTTATGTGTGGTGTTTCTGAGTGACGGTGTGTGTTATCTCAGCGAGGGTCGTGTGTGGTGTTTCTCCTCTCGGTGTGTTCTGAGTGACGGTGTGTGTTATCTCAGCGAGGGTTATGTGTGGTGTTTCTCCTCTCTGTGTGTTCCGAGTGACGGTGTGTGTCATCTCAGCGAGGGGTGTGTGTAGTGTTTCTCCTCTCGGTGTGTTCTGAGTGACGGTGTGTGTTATCTCAGCGAGGGGCGTGTGTGGTGTTTCTCCTCTCGGTGTGTTCTGAGTGACGTGTGTGTTATCTCAGCGAGGGGCGTGTGTGGTGTTTCTCCTCTCGGTGTGTTACGAGTGACGGTGTGTTTTATCTCAGGGAGGGTTGTGTGTGGTGTTTCTCCTCTCGGTGTGTTCTGAGTGACGTGTGTGTTATCTCAGCGAGGGGCGTGTGTGGTGTTTCTCCTCTCGGTGTGTTACGAGTGACGGTGTGTTTTATCTCAGGGAGGGTTGTGTGTGGTGTTTCTCCTCTCGGTGTGTTCTGAGTGACGTGTGTGTTATCTCAGCGAGGGGCGTGTGTGGTGTTTCTCCTCTCGGTGTGTTACGAGTGACGGTGTGTTTTATCTCAGGGAGGGTTGTGTGTGGTGTTTCTCCTCTCGGTGTGTTCCGAGTGACGGTGTGTGTTATCTCGCGAGGGGCGTGTGTGGTGTTTCTCCTCTCGGTGTGTTCCGAGTGACGGTGTGTGTTATCTCAGCGAGGGGCGTGTGTGGTGTTTCTCCTCTCGGTGTGTTCCGAGTGACGGTGTGTGCTATCTCAGTGAGGGTTGTGTGTGGTGTTTCTCCTCTCGGTGTGTTCCGAGTGACGGTGTGTGTTATCTCAGTGAGGGTTGTGTGCGGTGTTTCTCCTCTCGGTGTGTTCTGAGTGACGGTGTGTGTTATCTCGGCGAGGGTTGTGTGTGGTGTTTCTCCTCTCGGTGTGTTCTGAGTGACGGTGTGTGTTATCTCGGCGAGGGTTGTGTGTGGTGTTTCTCCTCTCGGTGTGTTCCGAGTGACGGTGTGTGTTATCTCAGCGAGGGTTGTGTGTGGTGTTTCTCCTCTCGGTGTGTTCCGAGTGACGGTGTGTGTTATCTCAGCGAGGGTTGTGTGTGGTGTTTCTCCTCTCGGTGTGTTCCGAGTGACGGTGTGTGTTATCTCAGTGAGGGTTGTGTGTGGTGTTTCTCCTCTCGGTGTGTTCTGAGTGACGGTGTGTGTTATCTCAGTGAGGGTTGTGTGTGGTGTTTCTTCTCTCGGTGTGTTCTGAGTGAGGGTGTGTGTTATCTCAGCGAGGGTTGTGTGTGGTGTTTCTCCTCTCGGTGTGTTCCGAGTGACGGTGTGTGTTATCTCAGTGAGGGTTGTGTGTGGTGTTTCTCCTCTCGGTGTGTTCTGAGTGACGGTGTGTGTTATCTCAGTGAGGGTCGTGTGTGGTGTTTCTCCTCTCGGTGTGTTCCGAGTGAGGGTGTGTGTTATCTCAGCGAGGGTTGTGTGTGGTGTTTCTCCTCTCGGTGTGTTCCGAGTGACGGTGTGTGTTATCTCAGTGAGGGTTGTGTGTGGTGTTTCTCCTCTCGGTGTGTTCCGAGTGACGGTGTGTGTTATCTCAGTGAGGGTTGTGTGTGGTGTTTCTCCTCTCGGTGTGTTCCGAGTGACGGTGTGTGTTATCTCAGTGAGGGTTGTGTGTGGTGTTTCTCCTCTCGGTGTGTTCCGAGTGACGGTGTGTGTTATCTCAGCGAGGGTTGTGTGTGGTGTTTCTCCTCTCGGTGTGTTCCGAGTGACGGTGTGTGTTATCTCAGTGAGGGTTGTGTGTGGTGTTTCTCCTCTCGGTGTGTTCTGAGTGACGGTGTGTGTTATCTCAGCGAGGGTTGTGTGTGGTGTTTCTCCTCTCGGTGTGTTCCGATCGAAAAACTGTAATATTTCAGTGTATGTTTAGGTATTTTTACACATATTCTCATATATTAACTCTGTGAATGTGCTTTTATGTAAACCCAAGCATTAACTCTTGAAAGATTTGAAATTAACTAAATGTTTGAATAAAGTTTTTACATTTTGTTTCGTAATGGCAACAGTGACAATATTGGCTTAAACTTATTGTTTGAAATTATTGAAAATTCAAATACATATTCAGTTATGTTTTATAATGGGATAAAAGACAATTGAATTACATTTCAAATAAAGATTATAATGTTGTCCGGTATAAGACATGTATGAATGACATTTAGCAGAATGATTCTCTGTCAGAGTGTTTCTGTGATTCTGTGATATACTCTAATTGTTTGTGTTTCATTTGAATCAATTGTCTTTTCATGGTAAGTCCAGTGACCCCATCATCACTATATGAAAAAAATCAAACTATTTTCATAGGGTTTGTGTTAGAGGAATCATGAGCAGGTCGTGATGAGTAGAGATGATTGTAGAGTTGTGTTGTGTGGAGAACAGTCTAGTGTCGCTGGGATAGAGTCGTGTTGTCAAACAGCTCCAGTTATCAAGCACTTTGTGCTACACAAAGACACATTACACACAGCCATCACTACAGCCAGTAAACTACAGTGATTACCTGTGATTTCATGCCATGCTGCAGCGGTTCAATCTCAAAAAGACAAAAACAAGAGCGAAGCCCCTTTATCTGTTCCTCTCACTCATAAACATTACCGTTAAATGACAAAGTGACCACACACTGTATGCTGTTGTTCTATTTGATGCATATTAAGTCGTGTTTTGACCCTTGGTAGCCTTCAAATAGAGAAACCCAAGTGCATGATTTTTTAAGTTATGAAGATATTTTAACCAGAGCCCTGATCAACTGATCCTGATCTGAACAGTTTGAGCAGCACATTTAAGAGCAGATTGATTTATGAATCTATCCTAATATAATTCAGCTTCACAAAAATTGAAGAATGGAGCAGTTCAAAACTAGATTAAAGTGAAGATCAAAATTCAAATGCAGCTCGGGTTCTGTGAAAATTACATACAGCTGTTCCTTTCTAAAAAAAAAAAAAAAAAAAAAAAAAAGATAAACTATTAATCAGTTTAACATTCGTTCAGTACTGCTGAACTTGACCAAATCATGTTGAACTGAACTTTATAGTTAGATATAGTGCGCTCTCTTGTGGCCAGTGATGATACTGCAGTGTTCTGTTGTCCAAAATGTGGATTCAAACCCGGGTCGATCCCCTCACAATCTGCATGACACACGCTTTATCTTCTGCAGCACTAGAGGCGACGATCAGTGATGGTCTAAGAAAGTCCAGGGACAGGGTATTGCTGACCAGCTATGACATTCGGTAAGGGGAAAAAATTATATTACTAGTCACAAACATTATCAACACTATCAAAACGCTGTCTAACACTAGTGCAGAGACCTGTAGAACAAGTATAGTATAGTAGTATAATAGTTCAACTTTCACAAATCATGCTATACACATTCATAAGAGCACTAGACAACGTTTTCAGCTATATAATGGTTATAAATAAAAACAGTAACGGCAATATGTATGGTTGCAAGAATAATGAACAACTGATCAAATTATCCACCCCATAAATATAATAAAGTATTAACAAATTTTGATGTAATAAATAGGGTATGATTTAAAAATCAGCATCCCTCCAAAAACATTTCTGTCTCGAGAGTTAGAGTATATAATTAGTTGTATTTATAGGGGTTGTTATACAACAATTCTACAATAAAGGGGTTATTATAGAAACCCCCTGGACCGCACAAATTTTCAAAGCCGGCTACGGCCATATATGTGTGTATGTATATATATATATATATATATATATATATATATATATATATATATATATACAGTGTTAGGAAGGTTACTTTGGAAATGTAATAGGTTACAGATTACAAGTTACCCTGTTTAAAATGTAATAGTAGTGTAACTTTTTCAATTACTTTATTAAAGTAATGTAACTAATTACTTTTGAGTACTTTTTGATTACTTTTCTAAATTTGTGAAAATTAAAGAATAATAAATAAAAGCATATACATCAACTTAAATACAGTTATCTAATAAGCATGTGACGTATTCTGTGTAATAAACTCCTGAAACATTGGTGTTTTTTTGAAACTGCTGTCTCTGTATATGATGATAGTTTTCTCAAAATAAGTAAAATGCACATGAAGTGACACAGAGCAGTTCTAGAAATTATGTTTATGTGCTCGTGTACTCCTATATTGAGGCAGCAGAGGTTGAAAACACTGCGAGCTTCAGTAGGCCTATGTGTAGTAAATGAAACCATGTCTTTGCCATTAATTTACAGGAGGGGCGGACTGGGAAAAAAATTCAGACTGGAAAATTCAAACTCATACAAACAAATTCATGGACAAAACTATTTTTTGTATGGACCTGACATAAAAAAGGTTTAAATCTTTAATTTAGGGACATGCAAAATAATTAAAAGTTCTCTCCTGAACTGCACCTTCACTTCCATTTTTCTCTTCAGTCTCTTTATTTTGCCCTGTTATCCATCTCTCTCATGACTTTAATACTCAAGATTGAACAAAACTATACTTTACAATACAATACTCTACAATACTACAATATCTTTATAGAAAAATCCTAATACTGTACACGAGTCATGTTTTTCCCTTACAAAAATTGACCATGCTTTTATTAGCCTATATAAAAGTAAAATAACCTTGTTTTGTTTTTGTTTTTTGCAAATGGATTTGTATTTATTTTTAAATAAATACATTTGTAAAATAATTTTACATTTTTGGTTACCACAGTTAAACAATAGTAACCATTTTCTCTGGATTTATAGTTAAATATTCAAATGTTAATTTTCGTAAAGGGTTGTGTTGTCTGTCGTAGCTCCCCCTAAACCTATAAAAACAATCTGAATTTCTTACACTATATTACTACTGTAACATTACAACAGATAATAATGATGTCCTTTATATAGTATTTTGAGTGATGACTGATGAGCAACGTGCTGCTGCTTGATTAATTAAATAAAAAAAAACAAAGACAAAAAAGCATTTTTACAGATGAAACTGACCTGAAACCCTGAACAGTAGTTCTGCTTCTCTGCTCCAGCAGTCCACTCTCATCCTCTCTCTCTCTCTCTCTCTCTCTCTCTCTCCCTCCCTCTCTCCCTCTCTCTCTCTCTCTCTCTCTCTATCTCTCTCTCTCTCTCTATCTCTCTCTCTCTCTCTCTCTGTATGTCTC
>NC_081778.1:810000-821859 GCF_963082965.1 Carassius carassius | reverse complement strand
TCTCTCTCTCTCATTGATTACTCTGAGTCTGATCCAAACCGTTTGGCGGAGGCACGGAGAGCGCGCGAGTCATGACTAACACTTCATGACTTATTAGAGATTTAATTATCAAATGGCGGATTCGCAAATGATCGCTTTAGTACATTCGGCAGGCAATTATACAATAATGATATTAAATAGTGGGGCAAATCGGCTGCCAGGCCACCGGGAATAGTCCCGGTTCTCCCGGTGTCCAGTCCGCGCCGGATTACCACAGACACGCAGAATGTGCAGGAGTCATATATTGCATTTTTGGGGCTTAATATTCACAGACACTAGTCCATGTCATGTTTTGATTCAAGTGTACTGACCTACTTTTGATTTAGTCATCCAAAATGTGGCATATTCCGTCCGCGTTAGGCATTTCGTTTTTATGACTGGATTCTACAAACCAGACTGTGTTTCCGCATCCCGGAAATTATTAGGGCGGTATGTCTCAGAATAGTCAGTGCAATATGGGAAAGAAAACAGTTAAATCTGTATGTGGATGTGTGTAAATATTCAAATGTAATCCCCTTTGTAATCGTTAAAAATTTCATAAGTAACTAATTACAGTAACAATAATTTTGTAATTAAATTACGTAACGCCGTTACATGTACCTAGTTACTCCCCAACACTGTATATATATATATATATATATACGGTCATGGTTGGGGACACTTCATTTACAGCGATATCGT
The DNA here is from genome assembly GCF_963082965.1 of Carassius carassius. Lineage (NCBI taxonomy): Eukaryota > Metazoa > Chordata > Actinopteri > Cypriniformes > Cyprinidae > Carassius > Carassius carassius. The sequence goes on along the minus strand of NC_081778.1, from coordinate 821,139 downwards.
TGACTTGATTGCAAATGATTGCACAGATACTATTTAAACTGAACTGATCTGAATGATGACATCACTGTATTCAGTGATGAACTGCATTTTGGCTTTATTAACTTAATGATTTTGATTTAATGCTGTTCAGTTGCTTTGCCACAATCTGTATTGTTAAAAGTGTCATATAAATAAAGGTGACTTGACTTGTTATATATATATACATATATATATATATATATATATATATATATATATATATATATATAAAACAAGTCAAGTCACCTTTATTTATATGACACTTTTAACAATAAACCTGTTCTTCATAGGGAAATGCTGTGTGTAGAGATGCACTCATTAACCCAAATCTCCAAGGCTGCTTTCCCTCGACACTCATCTTGCAAACAGTCAAGGCATTTAACAGACAGTTGTTATGCGAACCACCAAACAAACATGTTTTTTGTTCCAAGGTTTGAGCATGAGATGGGCTGTACCTGCACATGGACTCCTTGGTGTCCAATTAGACTGAATCAGACTCAGGTTTACTCTACTGGGTGATGAATGCATCCTCGTCCAGCAGTAGTCATACATTCATGTCTCAGTTTAAAGTCCAAAAAGGCTATTTCTCATGGTAGATACTGCAAAATCACATGTACTGCAAAATACTCAGCACCACATGCCTATAATATCTAGACTTGTTCTTACGAGTAATTAACCAAAGTATTCTAGTATCTATGATATATTCCTAGTAACAACTTAACAAACATTAATACCTATTGTAGTGCAAGACAAGACTCAATTCTGTGTCAAGTCCTCTTGAATGAGCTGGTCTTGACTTGCCAGAAAAAATAAATAAAGAAAGAAAAGGTCTTGGACTCGTTGGACTAAAGAGATGAAACCTCTTCCATGAGCACTTCAGTGAGCTGTTTTATATGGAAGCCCATTAACGCCACACAATTATTGTGACTTGTTAACAATTCACACTTTATTTCTCAAAATTCGGAATTATGAGATATATAACTAAAGTTTGAGAAGAAAGTTTTATATATAAACCTATAACTGTGAAGAAAAATGGCAATCTGTGAGATATAAACAGATAGAAACTGCAATTTCTGCCTTTTTTCTTTTCTGAACTGCAAGAAACGAACTGAAATATTGCGAGGAAAAAATAGATAATTGTGAGATAAATTAAGTTGCAGATACCTTATTATTCTTTCTTTCTTTGAAAAGGAATGGGCTTCAATATGACTAGGTATGCTACTATCAAATAAAGTTATTGTCTAACTTGTAAAACTTTTGAACTAGTCCTTTACTTATATCAGCCCAAATGAGAGTTCTAGCTCTATCTGTAGTTGTGGCAGGTTGTAGGGTGATGTTAAATGAGCTGGAGTCTCTGGAGTAGTGTTAAGACTGTGATGTCTCTATAGAAACACCGCCCAGGCGTCCATCATGATCAGGAGATCGCGCAGATCTGTTCATGAAGCGCGTATGTCTGTGGTTTGGAGCCTGACTGCTCTCGCGTTCCGTGGCCATGAGTGCGGAGAAGCCCAACTTCCTGTCTCAACCTGAGGTGAAAAATATCTATTTCTATCGGAACGGGGATCGGTATTACGAGCCCAGGCGCTTGGTGATTAACTCGAAGCGGGTCTCGACCTTCGACACGCTGCTGCGGGAGGTGACCGGCGGCGTGAGGGCTCCGTTCGGCGCGGTCCGGAGCATCTACACGCCCAAAGCCGGACACCGGGTCCAGTCCCTGGAGCACCTGCGGAGCGGAGAGCAGTACGTGGCTGCTGGACGAGAGAGCTTCAAGAAGATCGAGTAAGACACTTCTGTCTGTCTACAGAGCTATACCACCAGTCAAACGGTTACATTCTTATTCTCCATATTGTATAATGATAGAAAACTTTATTTCTAAAGTTTATTAAACTTTGTTAAACTTAAAATGTTAGTTTTATGAATAAGTGTATGTACAGGAAATATGTATCTATTAGTCTGCATTAGAATTGATTTAACATATTTAAAGAAATAGTTCACCCCAAAATAAAAATTAGTTGATAATACTCTCACTCTCAGGTCATCTGAGATCAGGATGAGTTTGTTTCTTCATCAGGTTTGTAGAAATGTAGCACTGCATCAGTGTCTCATCAATGGATGCTCTGCAGTGAATGGGTGCCGTCAGAATGAGAGTCTGATAAAAACATCACAATAATCCACAGCACTCCAGTCCATCAGTGAACATCTGGAGAAGACAAAACCTGAAACACATCCAGCATTAAGATGTTTTTAACTCAAACACATAGAGTCTATAATCCATAATAACACTTCCTCCAGTGAAAAAGTGTTCTGGTCTGAATCAGGAGAGAAATCTGCACAGATCAAGCAGCGTTTAAACAGCTCTAAACAGATATGTGTCTGGATTCTGATGTGAGAGACAAGAGAAGATGCACTTTTTCACTGGAGGAAGTGTTATTATGGATTCAGATTGTAATAAAAAAACATCTTAGTGCTGGATTTGTTTCATTGCTGAGACAGTGATGCAGTGCTACATTTCTCACAATCTGATTAAGAAACAAATTCATCTACATCTGGATGTTTCTCAAGAAATGTTAATTTTTTAATGAAACTATTGCTTTAAGCCAGTGGTTTTCAACCTGTGGGTCGCGGTGGTAGTGCAGGTGGGCCGCCATACTATTAAAAGAAATAATAATATTGTTCATATATGTAGAAATGTCTAAGTCATAACATAATAACATCATTTCATACAAAAAATAAATATTAAACTGTAAGTATGCTTCCACTATTCGAGCTCGCTGATTGGTTTAAGAATAAATCAATTTATATTTTTGCTGCATATGCTACAGAACATCAGATTCAAACATGCATAGATGGCTGTTGTGTTTCCTCCTGACTGCTTGCTCCGGTGACTGGCTGCCGAGCACTGCCTGGATCTGGTTTTCCCGTTTTACTGAGCGGTGCCAGCCCGAGTTATTTTCTGTTTGGCAGTTCATTCCAGGGCTGTGCGATTTATAAAAATTGTCATAAAATCACGATTTGAGCGTGCACAATTTCTGAATGGCTTTAGAGCACGATTTTCTGTGGCCCTGACCTCCCACAGTATGCTATCTGATCCAGTCAGAATGCAACGCGCCTAGCGTGAGAACAGAACAGACTGGGCATATGCCTAAGGCCGGTGACACACTGGACGCGTGGCGTAAGCGTCTCAGGTGCGTGGCGTGTCGGTTTTTAATTCGGCTCCCATGTTAACAGGTTAGAGCTTGCAGACTGCCTGCGTGAGATGCGCGGAAAACGAATGCATGCTAGAAATAGAACCGATGCCTATTTTTCACGTGACGCAAGCATGTTGGAAGCGTTTCCAGGCAAAATAGAATAGGAAAATACGTTTATATGTGATTTTGTACACAAATACATATTAATTCATGACATTTAGAGGTTAACCCTCTGGAGTCTAAGGGTATTTTTCAGATATAAATGTAATTTAAAAAAAATAAATAAAAATTATCGATTTTCAAATATTGCACCTGTCAAACATAGTCTATTTTGCCGTCAATACTGTTGACGGTGTCCTTCATCAGGCTTTCTATTTATGCTTAACATGAAGGTGTAGGTGTGTAAAAAAAAGAGTTGATATTATTGTCGTGAAGACAAGATCCTGGTCTGTTGGCGGCCTCCCTCTATGTCTCCTACAGCAGCAGCAGCAGCGCGCCAGCGCCACGTCAGGCACGATTCTGGTGAGTAAAGACACGGAGCAGCCGTCACGCAACTGCCACGCAGCAGAAACGCCACGCTCACGCCACGCAGCCAGTGTGTCACCGGCCTACATGTTAACGGATCAGAGCATTCACACTGCACACGGTAAAAGGCTAGAAATAAAAACGTGCTAAAATAATTAATATCTACTGTGAGTGCACAGGACCCAGTTTAAAGGTCCCGTTTTTCGTGCTTTTTTTGAAGCTTTGATTGTGTTTACAGTGTGCAATATAACATGTTTTCATGTTTTGCGTGTAAAAAAACAGTATTTTTCACACAATTCACCTATCTGTATACCGCTGTTTTCACTGTCATAAAAACGGGCTGATGACTTCCTTGTTCTATAAAGTCCCTCCTTCAGAAATACGTAACGAGTTCTGATTGGGCCAGTGGTTCCTGTGTTGTGATTCGACACCAGCTGAGCGTGCGCTGCCCTCCTGGAAACGCGATTGGGCTAGTTTTGAGAAGCAAGTGGGCAGGATTTGTTTTGAAAACCTGGCAATCCTGATCTGAACACATGTGCTGGAGATGTACTTATAATCACAGGAGCGCTTTTACTGACGAGATGCGCATGAAAATCACATTCGATTTATTTGCACAGCCCTAGCATCTAGTTAACAAAGCTAAACAGCGTTGCCCTTTGTGTAATAAGTTACAGAAACTGTTAAACGCACCAACTTAAATAATAAAATACACTTACCTGTTGTGGTCCATAAACAACGCCGTCTCCAGACAAAGAGGGAACTGGTCCATCTTTCAGGAATAATCTTTGTGCGAATCCGGCATTAAACTGATTGAGATTGAGGAAGCTGTCCTCAGCAAAATGTGCTGCACATAGTATTACATGTGGATTATAATTTTCAGGAACCGAATTAAACATAAATTGTAACCATTAATCTCCAAGTACAGCGTCCCTGGGAAGCCCAAACAGAGGTGAATGGACTCCGAGATGAAAATAACAGCGTTTCGATGACATGGTGACAAACACAAACGCAGCTCTTCCTCTTCTCCGTCGGAGCGCAACAAGACCACACCCCCTGTTTGTGTATTCATGTGGGCGGAGCTTAGTCAAAAAACTGTGTTAGTGACGTCATTCCTGCAGGAAGTAGAGGGATGTAGTCCAAACGGGTCGTTCGTTGTAGGAGAATTCTGTTAAATAAAATATCTCGCTTGGCATTGAACTTTGAGCTTTAGAATTTAACAGATATTATTTATACTCTAATAACATCATTACACACTAACTAAAGTTTAAAACATGGGATCACGAAGAACGGGACCTTTAAGTGAGAGGAGACACGTTTTAACACTCTCTCCGCGCAGAGCAGTGTGTATCTGAGCAAGTACGTCTGGTTTTGTGACAGAGCAAAGGTAATCTGTTTGCGAACAGAGAGATTCGCGCTCGTACATTATTTTAATGTGCTTTTTTTTTTGTTGCCATAAGTCTATAAATGTTGTTACACCTTTACTATAGTGATTATTTTGACTTATGTCTGTTCTAGATACGTTACAACTTTTTGATAAAGCTCTAATTGGTTTTCTTTTGGAAATATGTTTCAAATTCATCCTGAATGCATTTATGACTGTAAAGCATATCTGTGTGTGTCAAAATTGTGATTAAAATCAAAATCGCAAAATTGATCAAAGAAATCGCGATTTTTATTTATTTTTTGTCCATATCGCACAGCCCTATTTCATTCAATAAATACAGTTATCAATATAGTTTCTGAGTACTTAGTTATTAACCCAACAATAGCGGGGTCAGTTCATTTTTTTGCAGTGGGCCGCGCAAACATAAGTGTGCGGTGTTGTGGGCCTCGAGCTGAAAAAGGTTGGGAACCACTGCTTTAAGCATTAAATATTACATCATCATGTTTATTAACAACTAAATTGAAAAGTTTGACTAGTAGTGTCTGTATCACAAATTCTGCTTTGTAAAATGAAAAAAATAAAATAAAAAGTAATTCAGCTCACTTTCTAGTTACTTACAGATAGGAACCAGGAAGAAAAAAGTGCTTCAGACCAATGGAGTGGTAAGGACAAATATTTACACTGATGTCTGAAAGCTGTCTATGTGTCTCTATAACACTCACAAGCTTTGCTCCAATATAAACCTGCTGATGGCATTAATCAAGGTTCAGTAAGCAGTCGATCACTGCTGTAGTTCATGGAGTCCCTCGGGTCACAGAGGCTCAGACGATCTCACAGCATGTTTCTAACACACAGCGTATATGTTTAAAGGAATCCTGGAGCATCAGTGTGCTTTAACGGTCAAGAAAGACTACCTGAGCGAGGTGTCATGTTCAGACAAACCGTCTGTGTTGTCGTCTGGAAAGACTCACTTTGTTGTTGTCGGCTCATTTGTCAATGAATTATTAACCTGTGAATTATTATCCACGCTCTCGGATGCATATTTAAGTCAATGGCTCCGACCCAGAGTGCAAACAAAGCCGTCACTTCATATACTCCTGCAGAACTCAAGACTAGATAAAGAGACAGAAAGAAAACTACTTCTGTTGTCTTCAAAATATAGTTAAACTCTTACTGCTGAATGTATTGATAAACATTTATGATAAACAAAAAAATAAGTACTTCTATTGAAATATATTGCATTTAAATATATTTGTAATTACAAAGTTGCCATTTACCACACTTGGCTGTATGTCATGTCACTTTCACTTCACTTTCATTTAGGAAATTTAAACGTATATTCACTTTAAATATAATATTGAATAACACACTATAGATAAAATGACAATCAAGTACTTTACATGTGTGTTAGTATGTTAGTCAACACATCAACATAAGTGAACTTCTATAAAGCACAACGAACGATTTTATGAAGACATAATGATTTGAACATTTGAAGTTCATATTCAGAAACACATTTAGATCGTGATTAGATCTGGTGTTTAAGCTTGAATGAAACTGCAGGTTTTTCTGTCTTTGACTCTTCTGGTATCTGTGTGCAGCTCAAACCGGTTCCTCAGAGTCGTGTGATCGTGTCTGCCAGATTCCTCAAGCCCATCAAAGAGCCCTGCGCTGTATTGTAAGAGCTGTTTCCTGCTTTATTTCATCCCATAACTGTTTGCTCAGCATCACTGCAAACCTTCACACTAGTTTCGTGATTCCAGTTTCCAGATTTAATCAAAGATCTCTGTGGGATCTTAACAAGCTTCACGATTACTCTCCCTCCTGTTGTTCCAAAACAATGATACTGTTCTGTTTCTTTCTGTGAACTTCTGGAGCAATCTTATTGCTTTTTTGCACACATAAATCACTCACAGTGAGCACAGTGCTCAGAAAAGAGAGAAAAAGCACTTTAAAGATTTACTATACTATAAACGCCATATTAAAACCACATTGTTTGTATTTTGTGATACAATTTTATAGACTTTTATAGAACACTCGGAAGTAGTTTTTTTCATTCTCTTTTTTTTTTTAATCAAAAGTGACAAAGCTTATTGTGATTATTGCATGGTACACTATGTGTGCTACAAATGAAGATTTGATTCACACAACAACTGAAAACCACACTGACTAAAAGATCTTGGTTCATCCAAATGAAGAAGAACATAATAAAATGGAAGGTACATTCAATAAACGTCAGCATATTTTGTTAGCTGGTTTTCTGCAGTGCTGAACAGATAAAAGCAGAGATGTGTGTGTGTGTGTGTGTGTGTGTCAGTGTTGTGGCCAATGGAGACGTCCTGAACCCAGCGGTGAGGTTGCTGATTCCCAGCCGTGTGATTGGTCAGTTTGAGCGGATTCTGGAGATGATCACAGAGAAAATGGGCCTGCGGATCATTGGGGGTGTCCGGAGGTACACAAGCACGAGGAATGGAGGAAATTTACCCCATGGCAATAACAATCAAGTGAAATTAATTAATAGTGCTCAAAGGTTTTTTCTAAAATACAGAGAAAAAAACAAGTGTAATGCTTCTGGCAGCTGGTTAATAAAATCAGAGCACAACTCTCTCAGGCTAAATGTTTGCATGCATTTGTGCTCCTGTGTTTAGAGAAGCCACAACCGTTTTAAAAATGAGATCATTTTGATAACTTTGATTCTTGTGGTTCTCCAGGACACACTGTAGAAGTCTGAGAGGCTCATGAAAGTCATTCAGATGATGAGTATTTCTGTATTCCCTGAGCAGTATTTACCATCTTCTCGTTCAGTCTGTACACCTTTGAAGGGACTCTCGTTATGGACGGAAAGGAGTTAGAAAACGGACAGTTTTACGTCGCTGTTGGCAGAGACCGATTCAAAAAGCTTCCGTACAGCGAGTTGCTCTTCAGTAAACCCATCGGCATGAAGAGAGTGAACGGGTGAGAGAAAGACACCGTATTTTCTCTAGAGATGAAGGAAGTTTTCAAGCAGAATGTGACTGAATGTGATTTTAGGTCTAAAGCTGCGTCACTACCTCCGATATACAAATACAGACAGCAGAATGGAGATGTGAGTACAGAAACATCATAATACCAGAGGTTACTGTTTTGAAGTGTGTACTCATTGCATGTTTGTGTTGTGAGGTGGCGAGTGAGTGTGAGTGTGGAGCGGAGAAGAGCAGTCCTCCGGCGCAGAGCTGTAGAGAGCAGTTGTCGTCTGTGGTCCGAGAGATCTCACAGGCCAAGCTCATGAACATCCGCAAGAAGAGGAGCGGACTCACCGCGCCACAGCACACTCAGGACAACAGTAAGACACACTGCAGCACAGCATGCACAACACTAGAGTAGAGACCTTTGAGGTCTGTCTGATGGGTTAATGTTTGTGGAAGAAGTCTCTTCTGCTCAGCAAGGCTGCAATTATTTGATTAAAAGGCAGTAAAAACAGTGCTATATTTTCACATTTTAAATCAGCTGTGTTCTGTGTGAATCTGTGTTAAAGTGTAATGTATTTCTGTGATGCTCCGCTGTATTTTCAGCATCATTCCTCCAGTCTTCAGTGTCACATGATCTTCAGAAATCAGAATAATATGATGATTTACTGCTCAAGAAACATTTCTGATTATTATCAGTGTTGAACACAGTTGTGCTGCACAATATATTTGTGGAAACTGTGGTACATTTTATTTCTGATGAATAGAAAGGTCAAAAGAACAGCATTTATTTGACATGGACATTTTAAATGTCTTTACTGTCACTTTTGATCAATTTAATGTGTCCTTGCTGAATAAAAGTTTTATTTGTACATTTTGTAAAACTTTACAATAAAGCCTAATTACAAAACTAACATTAAATAAACTTGAGCAATATATACATTTACAGCATTTAATTTTTAACCTTTGTTAATGATAGTTAACATAATGTTAACTATAACAGATATAACTTTTGATTTAAAAAAAAAATCTATTAGTAAATCAACAAAAAATAAGATTAATTAATGCTAAAAAAGTGTTTTTGGTTACACTTTATCTTAAGGTGTCCTTGTTACAGTGTAATTATATGTAAGTAAGGAGCAGGGCCGTCGCTAGTGGGCTGAAAGGTGATGACGATTATAGGGGCCCACGGCCGAGGGGGGGCCCCCGGCGATCTCAACCGTCTGGCTGAAGCTAGCCTAAAAAGACGATCAGGACAGTTTGACAGGCCACTGCTGCATGTCGTCACGAAAGCTTATAATTTTCATGTGTTTTTAAGTCTGACCACTTTCCAGTTTAAACATTCAAAAGAGTTTAAATCATTCAAACACAAGATGCGGAAAAGCTGAACTGGTTCCTCGCGCGCTGTGTTCGGTGCGCACGCATCTCACAGTCTCAGACACTGAACCGAGCTCTCCTTTGCGAAGTTCTCCTCGAACTTCCTCCTGCACCTGAACGAACAAATACAAATCGCAGTTTAAACAAACAGAAAAGGATGTGAAAAAGCCCAATTCAGCACCGCGGTGTTCTGGCGTTTAGGGCTCAAGCTGAGAAAGGCGTTTCAAAACACTTTTTTAACACAGAATTTGCCTCTTTTTGCTCTTGTACCGACAAAAACATACAAAATACGTCAAAATACCCGTCTTGGAAAGTATGTTCGAAAAAACTGTTGGTTATGTCTTAAGTGAAGGTAAACAGTTGAGAAAAATATCGGATATGTATTATATCGGATGCTTCATCGTCTCTTAAAGGGACAGCGCCTTATTTAGCTACTAGCTGCTGTAATGTTAATACAAGAAAATGAAATTAAGAAAATCACTCACTGCTCTTGACTGAATTACTCCGTAGTTTTAACAGTCAAACCAAAAATTATTCAAACACCATATACTCAAAAAAAAAAAAAAGTTTTAATAGTAGGGGCAGGACACTACAGTCGTGGCCAAAAGATTTGAGAATTACATAAATATTAGTCTTCAATAAGTTTGCTGCTAAACTGCTTTTAGATCTTTGTTTCAGTTGTTTCTGCGATGTACTGAAATATAATTACAAGCTCTTCATACGTTTCAAAGGCTTTTATCGACAATTACATGACATTTATGCAAAGAGTCAGTATTTGCAGTGTTGGCCCTTCTTTTTCAGGACCTCTGCAATTCGACTGGGCATGCTCTCAATCAACTTCTGGGCCAAATCCTGACTGATAGCAACCCATTCTTTCATAATCACTTCTTGGAGTTTGTCAGAATTAGTGGGTTTTTGTTTGTCCACCCGCCTCTTGAGGATTGACCACAAGTTCTCAATGAGATTAAGATCTGGGGAGTTTCCAGGCCATGGACCCAAAATTTCAACATTCTGGTCCCCGAGCCACTTAGTTATCACTTTTGCCTTATGGCACGGTGCTCCATCGTGCTGGAAAATGCATTGTTTTTCACCAAACTGTTGTTGGATTGTTGGAAGAAGTTGCTGTTGGAGGGTGTTTTGGTACCATTCTTTATTCATGGCTGTGTTTTTGAGCAGAATTGTGAGTGAGCCCACTCCCTTGGATGAGAAGCAACCCCACACATGAATGGTGTCAGGATGCTTTACTGTTGGCATGACACAGGACTGATGGTAGCGATCACCTTTTCTTCTCCGGACAAGCCTTTTTCCAGATGCCCCAAACAATCGGAAAGGGGCTTCATTGGAGAATATGACTTTGCCCCAGTCCTCAGCAGTCCATTCACTATACTTTCTGCAGAAGATCAATCTGTCCCTGATGTTTTTTTTTGGAGAGAAGTGGCTTCTTTGCTGCCCTTCTTGACACCAGGCCATCTTCCAGAAGTCTTGGCCTCACTGTGCGTGCAGATGCGCTCACACCTGCCTGCTGCCATTCCTGAACAAGCTCTGCACTGGTGGCACTCCGATCCCGCAGCTCAATCCTCTTTAGGAGACCATCCTGCCGCTTGCTGGACTTTCTTGGATGCCCTGAAGCCTTCTTTACAAGAATTAAACCTCTTTCCTTGAAGTTCTTGATGATCCTATAAATTGTTGATTTAGGTGCAAT
>NC_081778.1:795000-805000 GCF_963082965.1 Carassius carassius | reverse complement strand
CGTTGCTGAGTAGGTGGAAAAGTGTATGAAATCACACACTCTCTGAGTAAGTACTTCTTTTAAATTTGAAAAATGATTTTCACTGGCATTCATGACTCCTCTCCCTTGGCCTCGTGGGATGGTAAAGTGTCTATCGGGTGCACATTTCAGAATCTCTCCGGAAGTAACAGTCTTCACTGGGTGGAATATATTTTATGTGTAAACATATTCTGTTGAGTTTTAGAATCTCTTCTTGTTATTCAATGAATAAAGACTCTGATTTCCAGGAAAGTATTTAGCACGGTCACGTCAGGTGGTGATTTGAGTGAGTTTGACAGAATCAACGCAGTTACCAAATGGTAACAGTGAGTCACTTTAACCATACTGAATTGCAAATGAATGAAGTTTCCAATGTCTGTGTTTGATTCCTTCATGCAGCATATAGGGTTACAGAAGCAGGGAGTTTAGTGCTCTGTGATGTAATCTTCAGTATTACTAGTCCTGTATTATAGCACTGGTTGTGTTCAGGTGTGTAGAGCAGTGTTCTGCTTATTTCATTTTCAGGATTTGTAATAGTCTGTTATTTGAAATCAGACAGAGAACATACAGATCTCAGTTGAAATGTAATATTGGGTCAAAAAAAACCTTAAATGATAATTATTAATACAATTATATTTACACCTTCTTCCAAAATGTCAATGAATCATAAAGACTGTTTTGAGTAAAGCTCAGTCCTAAAGTGCCGGTCTCGACACAGGCAAAACATTTAGTCACTCTTGCATTGATAAATATTCCTCTTTGATAACTAAACCGTCCATTAGAAGGCAGGAAGTGCCGTGCTGGAATATAAAGCTATGTGCATACATTTGAATATCAATGATTTGCAGAGGATCTGACACCATTAATGAGGGAGTCTAACAGATGGCACAGGTGTTAAGTGAATGTAGGGCAAATTCTCCAATCACATGGCATCATGAAGTCAGAGAGGCTGAGGACGTGTGGATGTGTTTGAGAGAGAGAAGGAGGAATCGTACTCCAGTAATGACAGAGAGGATCAGAGGAGTGTGGAGCGCTGATGGCTTTCACACTTCAGTATCTCAGGGCTCCTGCTGACAATCCATCCACAATACTGTAATAATGCTGAAATAGCCCATTAAGGTGCCCCACTTCACTGATCAGACCGCACGTGTGTGTGTGTGTGTGAGGTCCTCCAGCTCCTCTGAACAGACTGAGATGTGACAAGTGCTAAAGTCTTGCTCGCTTCTAATTAGATCATGGCCTGCAATGATGGCAGTAATGCAATATCTGAACCAGAGCCGAGAGACAAGAGAATAAAAGAGGAGCCAGATCCTTCTTTAAATGTAGAAATCTCATTGTCTTGTCACATTGTTTTTTCCTTATTCTGTGTTTGATTTTGTTTTCTGTGTCCAATACCAGTGTGATCTCATTTGTATTTGTAGATAGACATACTGAAACTTTTTTATTCATTTATTTTATGTTAATAATATATTATTTCTTAATATTAATGTCATAGGTAGACAAAGGATGTACTGTGCATGTGCAGGTACTGACGTGAAGTCTGTCATTTTTATTATTATTATATACACACTTCAGCTTAAAAAATAATTTAAATTCTGTCATACAAATAGATCAATTTATTAGTCTCATCTGGATTTTATTTAAGTTAAAATGTGTAAACAATGTGTAAAAGCACATATCCTTCATGAATGTTTCTGAATTTTTAAATGAATTGGTTGAGTGAATCATTCAATGACTCACTCATAATGAAAGACACCTGTCTAGGGTCTAGAATAGAATCTGACCACTTTAAATGAGTCATATTCTGTTGCTTTGTGGCCTGAAATGAAGACACAGTTTTTGTTTTATCCAGCTGTATTTACTCTGTGCAACTCATAGCATCCAAGTGAAAGATAAAATGGCAACATGTCAAAAAAAACCAACCCTGTATGAATCAGGACGTCGCTCACAGTGAATGAAGGAGAAAAAGCTGAATGTCTTGCATGTCCTCGTCAGAGTCCAGACTGAAACCCTTCTGAAAGCCAGTAGAAAGACCTGAAGACTGCAGTCCACAACTGATCTTGAGCAGCTCTGCAAAGAAGAACGTTAGTAGAGACAAATCCCAACAGACTAAAAGCTGTACTTAAAGCAGAAGGTGCTTCAACAACAGACTGACACAAGGGTTGAGCCTTTTTCAACTCAGATTCTGGTTTTCATCTTTGATTTTTTTCTTTTTTCTGACAAGTTAGTTTTGTATCTTTCACTTGGATGTTATAAGTCACTAAGAGTAAATACAGCTGCATAAAAAAAATTAAAAAAACACGTGTAAGTCTTCATTTTAGGTTGCAAAGCAACAAATGTGATTATTTTAACTACATTCGTCATGTTTTCATTGTCATGTTACATTCTGTGCCAGTGACTGCCATTCATAACTCTTCTCCCATGGCTTCATACCATAGTCAAGTATCCACTGGATGCATGAACATTTCAGAATGCATCACATTATCCAGGTATTTTTCACCTACTGCTTTACACACACAAAAAATGGTGTAGGATTGACTTTTTTACTGTACTCACTGAGAAATTGCTAGTAAATTTCACAAATAATTTGGAATAAATGCCAAGTACGGCTATACCCAGCTGAGAAAGACCAGAATCACAACATTATCTATCTTTAAATGGTGTATGAAATATTCATGTGTACAATTAAGCCTCGGGCTGAGTTTGCATTTGCTTTAGGAATAGACCCCTGGATATATGATACTTCAGAGGAACTTTTTCAGAACTGTGTTGAAATTCTTCTGAAAAAAGCTGATGAACGTGATTGGCTGAGACGGAGACCTGTGTGACAGTTGCTGGGCGGAGCTTGGACGATTGACTCGGTGGGTTTGCTGCCCGCTGGTAACAGTGCTCTCATAGGAGTGTCCTGTCTGCCTCTGACAAATCAACAGGAACACTAGAAAACACTCCAGCGAATGAAAGTCAGCACTGAGGAGGAGGAGGTGGTAATCAGTGCCATTTTTTGAAGTCCTCGCACCAAAAGCATGGTAGTTTATTTTTGTCAGAAGTGGCAAATTGCTTTCCCCCAAAAGGCACTGGCGCCTTAAAATATTCCCAATTAAGCCTTATTGTGGAGCGATTCATACTCATTAAACAGTGTGAAAGCCATTAAAGTCTGGAAGTCCCAGCAGTGACTTCTATTGTGAAACTGCTTCTTGAGAGCTGTGCTGTCATTCAGATTGGCTGAATCAGTGGTCTGTGCTCAGGGGTCTGATCTAAATGCTGTGTGAATTTGATCTCTATGTTGAGAACAGAATGATATGGGATCTTTTACATTGGGACTTACAACAATCATTCAAATACTTACATGCATACAGTGTACAGAAGCAGGATATCATCAGTGTGTTTCTTTGCCCTTGTGCTTAATAACAGTATAGCAAAGTGCCTCATGTTGAATAGGTTTCTTAGATCGTTTGCATCCTTCTTGAGTGACTGAAGGTCACATGCTTTATTTTAACGGCACCATAGAAGCTTTAGTGGAAGTATATTGTTTGGCAGATATAATGAAATGTAATTGCGCCGTCACACTGTCAGGTTTTTGTAATGATTAGAAATGATCTGTTTTAGAAACACAGTGCCGTTTTGGTCATTGTTGAATTTCAAGGCTGTCATCTCTTTAGAAATCTAGTCTTTGTTGGTTTTCTCAGATCCTCTCCTGTGTGCACAGTCTTTTCAACTTGTGGTTTTGCGGTGAAAATGAAAAGCTGATGTTGGTGAGGTCAGTGGTGAAGCCGGCTGTTTGGTTGAACTCTAGTAGGTGACAGCGTTACAGTCCTGTTTTTATGACGCCGTGTGCTTGTGCTACCTGTTAATCTGGCTGTCAGCATGTTAAAAGCTGTTTTTATAAGCAAACAACGTGAAAATGAAATGTCACCAATGCCCTATAGATTGTACTTATTTTGATAAGGAGCGCAGCCCAGTATATTAACCCCTAATTAAGTTTAGAAACACCTTGAATGATCTGAATGCTAATAATATGATATAAATTGATTGTTTTTTAGTTTGTTTTGTTCATAGAATATATGTTCAAACAAAACAGTAGCACACACACACACACACACAAACACAAACACAAAGTGGCATATTTGTAATAGTTGAGTTGTCAATGTGAAAAGATGGATTTCTAACTCATAAAGTCGGGTTGGGTCCAAATATGAAGATGCAAGAACATAGGAAAACTTTTGAACAAGGTTGTTTCAGGGTTGTACAAATACAAGTGCAGTGCAACCTCAGAAATGTGTGATTAATCTGTCTGTCATACATATTTCATACGCTCTCGGTGTTGATGGGGTTATGAATGTGATTGGTTGCCTCGGGAGCAGCATGTTTTCGTCCTCATTTGCATAAGAGCAAAATCATTTAAGGCTTGTGATGCCATGCATGTGCGTACTAATCGTGTTTGAACATTTTATTACCATATTCTCGATCACGCCTGCTGTTATTGATTTGCACCCGGTTCTTTATGTGTCACGTGATGTAAGAGTGGAAGTGAAGCTGAAGTCACGACGGCTCTCATGATCTCGTGTCGTTTGCCGGGTAACATCATGTCGATGAGAGAAGGCTGTTTCAGGCCTTGGGAGGTCTTTATGAAAGTAATCCATAAATAGCTGATCTAGTTGCATGTAAACAGCAGGACTTATATATATATAAACTTTTTTTTTCTTTTTTTTTTATGGTTGTAAACCTTATACCTATTAAAACATTTAAGGCTTTGGAAGACCAATGCTTTTTTTTTTTTACTGGTCAGTTTTGAGATTTTGGTTTTCAATATCATGACTACTTTCAGACTAGTGGACTGAAAACATGAAATACACACTGAATTGATTCCTATCAAATCCATATCATTAGAGGCGTTGTTTCTCAACTTCAGCAGTACTTACATAAACCGTTCCTATCTGTATTCTGAAGGCTTTTTCAGAGGGGTTTGCACATATTTCATTTACACTGATTTATACAGCATTTCACTCCTAAAAACATGGTGAAAATGTATTTATGATTTATGAAGTGATAAAAAGAGAAATCCAAAATGCCCTCTGGAAAAGTTTTACGCTAATATGCCAACAAAATCAGACAAGAATTATGAACCCGACTCTATCCAGGGTTATATTAGTTAACTAAAACAATAAGCCCATTATTATTATTATTATTATTTTAAATAAATGTTAACCTAAACAAAAAATACATGCATACATAAAAAGCATTTTATTTGAGCTAGTTACCAAAGTAACATTTCTCATTTTCATTTATTTTATCTTGATGTACTAAAATAACTAAAACTCAAATAAAAAATTAATAAAAACTATATAGACTATATATACACAGACTAAAACTATATATTCAATAATAATAATAATAATAAAACTGACAAAAGCACAACAAAAACTAAAATTTAAATGAAAAGGGAAAATGTATAATTCAATATATATTTTAAAACATCAAAAACTATAACAGTATTTCAAATATGCTAAATATGCACTTGAAATATTTTATTCAATGTTCAGATTTATGTTCTTGAAAGTTACAGAAAATTAGTGCATGTCTGATTAGATAACGTATTATTTGCATATTTAAACATAACATTTTTGAAAATAAAGGTCACATTTTAGTTTGGGGACCAATTCTTAATATTAACAAACTATTAACTATAACTCTTGCCTCAGTAAACTCCTGATGTGCTGCTGATGAACAGTAAGTGTAGGTCTGGGGTTTAAGGGTTAGGGGATCTTAAAGACACACTTGAGGGTTGTTTGGGGTGGTACAGCAGTGCTAGCATTGAATAAACCTGTAAAGCCCTGTGTAGTTCTCTAAAGACTCTCAAACTCTCTCTTAGTCTGTTAGTTTAGTTGGGAAAAGGATTAAAAACAACAGTAAAATCAGTGTATTTCCTGAAGATAACATGATTCTCAACCGTTTGGCTCCATGAGCAGTGTTTAATCAGTGAGATATACAGGTTGCTGACGAACAGCGGTTGTGCTGGAAATGCAGTCTCCCTTCTATCCGCCGCTTTAATCAAGGCAGGTTTTAAAATACTTTATTTAATTTG
This sequence comes from Carassius carassius, assembly GCF_963082965.1. Taxonomy (NCBI): domain Eukaryota; kingdom Metazoa; phylum Chordata; class Actinopteri; order Cypriniformes; family Cyprinidae; genus Carassius; species Carassius carassius. The sequence goes on along the minus strand of NC_081778.1, from coordinate 798,900 downwards.
ATTTAGCATTTTTATGAGACGAGCCCTTCTCTCAATCACATTTAACTGTTTATTGTTACATTAGCGCTCCTGCTTACAGCCGGGGTTTTGGACTACAGTTAATAAATGTGAACCATTTCCATAAAATATTCAAAGAAGCCCATTATTGCTACGCCGGCTCATCTCCGCTGCTAAACTTCAATCAGTTTTGCATTTGAAATGCATTAAATGCCTGGGTAAAACGCTATCATCTGCACAGCAATATTTTTATAGCCGCTATTGGGGAAAGCGTGAACTTATATGAGGTGCATTAATTCTGCTGTTTAATTATTCAGAGTGTATTGATTTCACACACAATCTTTGGATTTATTACTCATTAAGTATTTAAAACACTTGTGTAATTTTCTTGTTTACTAGCGAGTACGATGGTATGACTGTAAATCTCACAAACATAATTACACAGAAGCGTCGAAAGCTAATGGTCATTTTAACAGCAACTCTGTAATTAATTCTTGAGAGGTTTTAATAAGAGTGTGATGTACATACATGCTCCTTTAAGACCTGAGACTTTATTTACCACATCTGAAATGTGAAATATACTATGATCATATCAATCATTGTTTATTACATCAATAAAACCACTGATTTATAATAAATGAATCAAGGAATATATATATATATATATATGTATGAATAACATATCTTGATTATTATTATTTTTAATTTACTTATTATTATTATTATTATTTAATTCTTTTGATATCTTTATTAACACAGTTGAAAGAGTGTGCAGCAACCAAAGCCATCTTTCTCTGTGTTTGTAACTGAAGTTTTCATAAATGCATTGAATCAGGATTTGGGTGTGAGATCACATGGTCAGTGTGTGAATGTGAATCCAGCTCTGTAGTGTGAATCCTGACCCATGGATGGCGCTGGTGTCTCATGTTTGCTGTGCTGTGTGTTTGTGCAGATGATGCAGAGGATGGAAGAGCAGAAGATGAGAAATCTTCACCGGTTCAGCAGGTGAGGAGCTAGAAATCAGCTGCCTGTGCTAAAGTAGTGAAGACATCTGTCTAAAACAATGAAGTCAAACGTTTGGACGCAGCTACACTGAAAAGTGTGTGTGTGTGTGTGTGTGTGTATACTATGGAGATAAATCAGTAGCTAAACTCGAGAGGTTGAAGATCTGAATGTGAGAACTTGTCATATTAATATTTGTATTTGTAAGTTAAAATTTACACTCACAGCTCTGATGTGAAGAGTTGAATCTTTCAATTTGCACACACAGACAATGATCAAAACACCCGTGTAGATTAATAGTCACAAATGTGTAGAATGACATTCACACAAAGAAAATGACATACACACATGTTTACGACATATTTACTTTTGCACTTTACTTCAGTTTCGCTGCACAACGTCAAGTCGACCATTAAAATGTCTTCATTCGCACCAAAGCCCCGCCCCCAGCTCTGCTCTCTCACATCTGCATATACAAGTGCACAAGTGAGTTTTGCAACAGAATACCGCAAAAAGAGTAGCAAAAGTCAGAGCGCTAGGATTTGAACTTGTACTTCCAGATCTGAGAGGTTGTAAGTGCCGACTTGACGTTGTGCAGCGAAATCTACAACTTCCAATTCAAAACACGGGTGTTTTGATCATTGTCTGTGTGTGCAAATTGAAAGATTCAACTCTTCACATCAGAGCTGTGAGTGTAAATTTTAACTTACAAATACAAATATTAATATGACAAGTTCTCACATTCAGATCTTCAACCTCTCGAGTTTTGCTACTGATTTACCTTTATAGTATACAGTATATCAGAATCAGAACCAGAAAGAGCTTTATTGCCAAGTGTGCTTGCGCATACAAGGAATTAGTTTTAGTGACACAAGCTTCCAGTAAACAGAGACAACAACACACAGACAAAAAATAAAATAAAACATTTGCAAATAAATAAGTGTATAAACAATTGTGCTATAAATGATAATGGAATAGAATTGAGTAAGATGCAGGGATGTACTAGGATGGAGGGGTAACATAAATATAAGGATATTGCACATTTTTATTGTATAAGTGAGGAACTTTTAACTGTTCATGAGGTAGATTGCCTGGGGGAAGAAACTATTCTTGTGCCTTGCTGTTCTTGTATTTGCAGCTCTGAAGCGCCGGCCAGATGGCAAAAGTTCAAAGATGGGGTGACTTGGATGTGAGGGATCCAGAGTGATTTTCTGAGTCCTTTTCCTCACTCTGGATGTGTACAGTTCTTGGAGGGTGGGCAGGGGAGCACCAATAATCCTTTCAGCAGTCCGAACAGTTCTCTGTAGTCTTCCAAACCAAACAGTTATTGAAGTACACAGTACAGACTCAATGACTGCTGAGTAAAACTGTTTCAGCAGCTCCCTAAGGCAGGTTAAACTCAGCTGGCCAAGGAACTACATATATATATATATATGACCCTGGACCACAAAACCAGGCTTAAGTGAACATTTTTCAAAATTGAAGCTGAATAAATCATCTTCCCATTTATGTATGGTTTATTAGGAGGTCACTATTTGTCTGAGATGAGAACTATTTGAAAATCAGGAATCTGAGGGTGCAAAAATAAAATCTAAATGTAAAAAAATCATCTTTAAAGTTGTTCAAATGAAATTCTTAGCAATTATTAGCATATTACTAATCAAAAAATTAAGTTTAGGAAATTTAAAAAATATCTTCATGGAACATGGTCTTTACTTAATATCCTAATGATTTTTGGCATACTGTAAAATAAAAATATATAATCGATAATATTGACCCATACAATTTTTTTTTTGGGCTATTGCTACAAATATACCCCAGTGACTTAAGACTGCTTTTGTTCTCCAGGGTCACATACACACACACACACACACACACACACACACACACACACGCACACACACACTGGTGGCCAGAGTTTGGATTAACTGTCATAATTTATTTGATCAAAAATGCATTAATTTTCTGTGATGCTCCGCTGTATTTTCAGCATCATTCCTCCAGTCTTCAGTGTCACATGATCTTCAGAAATCAGAATAATAACATTTCTGATTATTATTAATGTACAAAAGTCGTGCTGCACAATATTTTTGTGGAAACTGTGATGCATTTTATTTCCAGGATTCACAGATGAGTAGAAAGATCAAAAGAACAGCATTTATTTCAAATAGAAATCTTTTGTAACATTATAAATATCTTTACTGTCAGTGTTGATCGGTTTAATGTGTCTAAATTAAACTTTTCTTTCTTTCTTTTTTTATGTCCGTGTATCGCAGTTTCCACAACAATATGCATCAGGGCGTCACAGACTAATCTGAGATGTTGTTTTATTAAGGGGGCAGAGGAGACCAGTCCTGATGCAGACGACTCACTCACAACAGAAAGTGAAGCGGCCCGAAACACAGAAGAATCACCATGTGATGGAGAGGAAGAGAAGAGACCAGAGGAGGAGAAAGAGGAGGAGAAAGAGGAGGAGGAGAAAGAGGAGGAGAAAGAGGAGGAGGAGAAAGAGGAGGAGAAAGAGGAGGAGGAGAAAGAGGAGGAGGAGAAAGAGAAGAGACCAGAGGAGGAGAAAGAGGAGGAGGAGAAAGAGGAGGAGGAGAAAGAGGAGGAGAAAGAGGAGGAGGAGAAAGAGGAGGAGGAGAAAGAGAAGAGACCAGAGGAGGAGAAAGAGGAGGAGAAAGAGGAGGAGGAGAAAGAGGAGGAGAAAGAGGAGGAGGAGAAAGAGAAGAGACCAGAGGAGGAGAAAGAGGAGGAGGAGAAAGAGGAGGAGGAGAAAGAGGAGGAGAAAGAGGAGGAGGAGAAAGAGGAGGAGGAGAAAGAGAAGAGACCAGAGGAGGAGAAAGAGGAGGAGAAAGATAAGGAGAAGAAAGAAGAGGAGGAGAAGAAAGAAGAGGATGA